>NW_017305299.1:229943-239278 GCF_001594115.1 Trachymyrmex septentrionalis
TATCGAGACTCTTCCGCCAGTTCAGTACAAATAAGAAATTTGCGATCTCTAAAACAAAATACGGCGGAATCGGATAAACTTGATTCGCGTGCAACCTCGCGTCCACTTTCTCGAGTTTCTTCGACTCGCATGAAAACTGGCCGTGGCGAGTTCTCGAGGAGAAGCCTTACCTTTGCGGGACGCGCTCCTATTAAGAGCACGAATAGGAACGAGTCGTACAATGCAGGCGCGGCGCAGCAGCGTTGGATTTTGCAAGCGGCGAAGGAAGCAAAAGAAGTCGCAGATGCGAAATTCCTCCGGGTGACTGTAGGGATCCGAAAGATCCGAGCTTTCGAAATAACAATAACGATTTTTAATCGATTTATTTTTTGCGAGAAATCAATTTTTATAAGAAATTTTTTATAAAAGGGGCTGTTTTAACCCTTTCACCTGATTGGAATCATGTTAAAAAATTATTTTTCATTTCGTTCAAAGACACACTTTGATAAAATGAAAATAATGAGAATGGGCGAGCCAAGCAAGATTCTTGATGCTATATTATTAAAAAACAAACAGTTTATTAAAGCATATGTTTCAACCCCAATCGGGTCATTCTCAGTGTTAAATAACGCAATTTAAATTTCCAACGGAATTCATGAATTATTCTAACAACTCTAAATTATAAAAACATATAACGTAATTATACGAACAAAAACTTATAAAAATATATTGATTAAATCCATCGCTTTGATTGCGAAATACGCTCCAGATACATTATTAAATCACTTTGTAGTCGTCAATGATTGTCTTACAGTATCTGGAGCGTATTTCACAATCAAAGCGATGGATTTAGTTAATATATTTTTATAATTTTTTGTTCGTATAACAACGTTATATGTTTTTTTATAATTTGGAGAATGATTAGTTATTTCCGTTTGAAATTTAAATTGCATTATCGTTTTAACGTTGAGAATGATCCGATTGAAGTCGAAATACATATATGTTTTAATAAACTGTTCGTTTTTTAATAATATTATAGCATCGAGACCTTGCTTTGCTTGTAGCCCTATTCTCATTATTTTAATTTTATAAATTATTTTATACATTATTTTTAATACATCACTTTGATAAGTAATTTATACTAAATAATTTTTTTCAAAATGTTGACTATTTTTTTAGCATTATTCTGTACGTCTGATCTCAGATAATGTCGACAGGATTAAATAATTTCAACGGAAATGTTTTCAAATTTAGTGTACATTAAATTGTACACAAAGTCTAAAGAGGTTAAATCGATCTCTTTATAAAGAATTTCTTATTTTCTTTTTTTCTTTTTTTTTTTACAAAGAGAGCTAGGTATTTCAAAATTAATGTTTTATTTAAAAAGAGAAAACACAATTTTTATCAATTCGGAGATCGCACATTTCTAAAGCCTATATCACACTACGCATTGGAGGATTGCAAATTGAGAATTAGAATTCAGCCAATTAAAGCGAAATATAATAGATTAAAATTAAAATTATCCAATTGGTCAAGTCTTCAATTTACAATTCTCAATCTCCAATAGATAGTGCGACATAATGGGACATAAGTAACCGACGGAATGTGTCGTAAAATGCTAATTTGCGACTTATTTATACGCGAGAACACTTTAGCGGCTGTTAAATGCTCATTGCTGATTTAAATTGTGTCGATAAATATTTCGAGTGTGTTGCGCCGATTGCGCGGTAGTGGCTCGGGATGACTATTATCTGGGGATCGTAATTGATTGTCATCCGGTAGTGCCCCACAGTACAGCATGAATATTGTACCCGGTTTCGACGTCGCCGCGCAATTTCGCTGATCTTATCGGGGGATATCGGCCAGCGCGAAACCGTCGGCTGGCGTGCGGCCAATCGACATAACTTTTAGCGCTGCTTTTGACGTGCCGTACCACGCGGGAAAACGCTGATTCCGCGAAGCTGCAGCGAAGCTGATCTCTCGCGAAGTCTGTCCTCGGGGCAATTCCGACAATTCGAAACTACTTCTAAGCGCATGAAGAAATAGAAGTATTATTATCGTCGATGAGTTCTCAGATTTGTATGCGAAGCTCCGCGGGAATGAATACATTTGTTTACGACAGTGGCAATGATTGGCGCAAAAAAAAAAAAACATTTCTCCTCGTGTCTACGAAGTCAGAGATCCAATGTACTTCAGCTTTAGATCGTGCAGCTAGAAATTCATGGTTCTCCGTCTGAAACATCTCAAGCGCCATTTACGCTATTGTACTTATGTCAAATCATTTGTCAACCGTGCCATCCAGAGACGCGACAAGTCGGGAGTGATGGATGCGGCTTCTCCTTCGGCTTCCCCGTACATTCGACCGACGGAGAGAACCTTTTCATCGAGATACTTCGTACTAACAGCTAGTGCTTCGTTGGAGTTAGAAATCTTCCGACGTGGCCAGGCACAAAGACGAATTTCACAAACGACGAGCGGTGAAATGAAAGAAGATAGATTTCATGGACGAGGCAACGAAATATAAAAACGTCCGTAAGACGTTCGGAAGACAATGAAAAGAAACGGCCTCGGACTCGATGTCACGTCGAGAGAAGTTGAATTGGTCGCCGCATTGAAAATTTGCAACCAGGATGCATGGGACGTACATCTCCTTTTCAAGAGTAGACCTCCGTCGTCGGTAGCGTCTCCTAATGAGTCTGGTCGCTGGTAAATATTTATTTATTCGTTCCGTGGGCGAGAGGAAAACAATGCGCGCGAGACATGAAATTATGGCAACTGAGAGAAAGGGAGACACGACGGATGAGCCGTTTTGAAATTACCCCCTCGTTAGGGGGTAGTTATTATGACCAGGGAAAATTACATGCCGCGCGCGGAGGGGGGGGGGGGGGGGGGGGACCTGTTCAACCCCGAATGCCGTGGTCCGAAACCTCCGGGCCTGGGTGAAACTGACACAGGTAATTTGTCCGGCTCGCGATAACCACCGGCGTCTCTCTTTGGTGATTGCGGAATTATTAACTCGCCCGAGGTAACGTAATGACGAGGCATTAGTGCGGTTTGCGCCCCATCGCGCCGATTGCCTTTCTTCCGTTCCTTTTCTTGATCTTTCTCTCTCAATTTGAGAATTAACGGCCGTTACACCACGGTGCAAAGGAAGATATTATCTCTCGCTCGTAATCGTTTATCACCGAAGCGAAGAGTCGCGGAATCAACGAGGGGTAAATTTATCGAATTGCGGCAACTCAATGGACATACGTTGCCGCGATAAAGCGAGAAAGCTCGTGTCATGACGACGAGTTGTAGAGTCGCCCCCGTAATCAACCTGAGAGCTCTCAAAGTAACCCGAGTGTGTTTGCCAACCCTAGAAAGATCACTCACAAAAATGACGTATGTCTTTGCCGCCTTCTGTCTTTGCTTGTATACGTCAAGTCGCGGTCGCCGGATGTAATCAATTTTTCGATTGAAAACATCGCTCCTATCCACAATTTAGACCAGTATGGTGGGCTACCGTTTGAAATTGGTTTCTCTGGGATTGAATGGCATCGCAAAATGGCATCGTTTGGACGAACCGATTGAAATATGTATAATTGTTCGGAATAACCCAATTTAAATATCAGCGCTATGCGCGTTACAAATCCCAGTCTACATTTTTTATACAGGACAAACAAGACATGAATCTACCAGATCAAAAATTGCAATATTTCTTATAATACATCCTGATGAGAGCCGTACATAGCCGTACTGCGTTCGGAGAGAGTCCTATTAGCGCTACTGCATTATTCGATTCTTGTCTGAAGAAGGATAAAGTAGATTAGAATGACAATTAGAATGCTGACAGCGCGCTCTCCGAACGCAATGAAACGCAGTTTTGTCCTAATAGAATATTTTAAACGCTTAAAGATATTTTAGTTTGGAACTTTTTCAATCGACAAAACTACGTGCTTGGATTGAAAACGCATAGTGTTTTGTCTATTGAAAAAGTTTCAAACTAAAATATCTGTAAGTGTTTAAAACATGAGGACAAGAATAAAACACATTACTTTTTACAGTGTATCGATAAGTAACGAAACAAATAAATATGTAAAAGTAAAAATCTTTGGCACGGATAATAAAACATTGTATTTTTCTAGTTAGGTACCTTTAATCACTAAACTAATGATTTTGTAATGAGTAATTATTAAGATTACCCCTACAATTAAAGAAATACTAGTTTAGTGATTAATCATAGTTAGAAAAATAAAATATTTCTGATATCATATTTATATTATTAGCATCTCAGATCGATTGTGGTTAATGTCCGAACGTTTCGACGCACAATCACATCTGAGATAATTAAATTTAAAATTAAGAATATATAGATAACAACGGTGTGAAGACTCTTTATATATAACATAAATAAACAAACAAAGTAAACGGCGAAATAAGAGTCAATAAATTATAAAACATTTAATTACAAATATTAAGCGAAGATACATGAAAAACGATACGGAGCGGCGCATGTATGTATATGTATAAAAAAACATTCGGAGAATAGGTACCATAACAAGTTTCGGCTGCCGGATTGAGCCCTCTTCAGATGTTAAGTATTGATAATAAAATGAAACAATAAACACAAAAAGTAAATAAATAAATAATTCATGTCGTAACAATCATAAAACGTATATTAATATTTGTAATTAAATGTTTTATAATTTATTGACTCTTATTTCGCCGTTTACTTTGTTTGTTTATTTAAGAATATATATTGTATTCATAACATCTAACTTTACCGATTATTGGCGTTCTCTATCATATTTATCAAATCATATTATATTATCATCAAGTTAAAGTGAAATTAAATTTAAACTCCAATTTAAGGAAAAAAGGGTTTGAAGAACCAGAGCCCTTAGAAGGCCAAGCAGAAATAACGTATTTCCGAAAGCGTATTCACGTGGCCGTGTGAGAAAGAATCTTCGTACCCTTTTTATCTTCCGGCGGCAATTACGGATCTGCGATGGCGCCAAGCGTTCGCAAAATCAATGACGGAAAGGAGAAGAGTGTCTGAACTCACGCGGGAGTTCGCGAGTACTCGTGTCTGTAAAACCAACACGACGAGGCGCCCATTCATGGCTCGAACACGCTGAAAAATCGCCCATTCGTTCCCCGCATAAATACGCGCGGCCAGGCCAAGCAGTGTGTGGGCGGCTCGTGTATATCGTGGCTATATTATACGAGTACGCTATACGTGCACAGGAACACGAATGCAAACGACGTCGCATCTGCACGCACCTGCACAGAGCGAGAGACACGCCGAGAGAAACGCACACGCGCGAGGGCGATTCGCGTGGGTAAACGCTGTCAATGGACTCTCTCCCGCGCGAGATTTCTTTTTCCCTTCTTTCCTCTCATCGACGGGTTTTGATTCTGGGCCGGACATCGGTGCCGCAACCGTGAGAAATGAAAGGCGAACCGCGTAGGCATATCGGAAAAAAACGTGGAAAATCGAAAAACGTTAGGTACAAAGCAAGCCGCGCCGCGTCACGTCGCGTAGGCATATCGATGACGGCGATTTCTGATTTATCTTCGACGTTAGTACAAGTGTCGTAGCGTTGTTCGGTCTGAATATTCGGCCGTCTCGCATATCTTTAATAGCCGATCATAGATTTGCATAATTTGCGAAGATTTCGAAGAAGAGGCGTGTAATAATGCACGCGATGAAATAAATTTTAAATAAAAAAGATATCAGAAATACGGCGCGGAAGAAGGACGGATGGGGACGCGGAGGAATATACGAGAATAACGTTTCTTTTATCACGTTTATGATAATGATGTTTTTAGTTTGGCAGCAGATAAAGAGGAGGCTTGAGGCTTCTTACGAAACTTGACATTTCTTTTTTTAATTGGTATAAAGATAAAAATAAAATCATTGCGCTTCATTAACATTAAAATTTAAAGGTCAGCATAACGATTAGGTTTTTTTCAAACCCAACCGTTAATTTCGTGACTTGCTTTTTTTCCTCGGCAGTCCCTTACCACGATATTCCATTGTAAATATATGAAAAAGGTCAGCCGTGTCGAATCCCTTGCCGTAATATCCCACGCGTGCCCCTCTTTAACTCCGTTAAATGTTTGCGAAATAAATCGTAAGGATCGTGTATGTAACGGCAAGAAAGAAAAAGATTCAATGGGCAATACGTAACGCAAACATTGCCTCCTAGCCTGGCCATTGTGACAGGGGTACAGCGACGGCTCGCTGCTTGCGACTTAACGCGATATTGTGCCCAGATGTGCGTTAGGTGCATCTGTCTCTCCGCGAGATAATAAATTGCAAACATAACCAACCATTTACCCGAGTACGCTTATTCACCGTTGGCCGCACACGTTACACGAACGTGCCGCCCTATCTCGGTAACCATTTCTGCGGAACAAGAACTCTGGAGATATTTCTCTCAAGAACCGCCACGCGGCACCGTTGCTACAGAGTGCACGGTGCGTCGTAAGAATCCGGATATTTTCTGTAATCTGCCGTATTTGTTGCCTTTTATCGAAATTCACGAGCCACGAGCGACAGGACGATAACGAAGATCTAGTTTACGAAGGAATAAAATTTTATATGCCGATTAAAGGCCCCTGGAAAGCATCGATTTACTCTGCGCGGGGCGTGGTAGGTATCGTTATGACGAGCTCATAAGTAGAAACGAAAAGGCTTCAGAGAGAGTGAGAGAGAGAGAGAGAGAGAGAATGAACGCTGAGCTCAGTCAACTGCTTGCTCCCGGCGAAATTTCATTCACGTCACGTACCAAGACTGTCCAAAGTCTGAAATTAAATCCGTTATGCGTAAAATTGCGGGCGTGACTGTTAATTCATCTCCTCGTATCTCCGCATATCGTGAAGGCGAGTCAGACGACGCGAGTCGAAGTTCGCACCCGGTGCTGGGCGGAATCGGGCGCCGCCGACGTATAGTCTATTCCCTGAGGGGTGCAGGAAAAGGACAGATCGCGTAGTCGGCGAGGAAACTCGAGAGAGGTGCCATTGGCACGTGAGAAATTTCCCCGCGTCGTCTGACTCTCGACGTCGCCGTCACTTATCGAACGTGTAAACTACCTGCCACTGTGTCTTCCGACTTCCGGGACAGTGCAATAACGGGACTCCACCGATTTCCCTAGGGTCACCGAGTTACGATATCTCGCACTCGTTTCGGTGGAAACGATCAACTCTCTACGAGCTCTTCAAAGACGAGGCGTCTCTTCCGACGAGATAAACTTTGTATATTACAAGTATATCGCAGTAAGGACGAATTACGGACGCATCTCTGCACCGTTTTTTTTTTATCTGCACGCGTACGCGCGAATAAATGTGCGGTCGGCCGCAGACCGAGGGCACCTGAAAATAGCGCCGTCGAACGAAGGAACGTTCGCGGAACGTGCGAAATATCCGTGGGTGAGAAACCTCGGGTGTCTCTCTTCTCGAAAAGGATCACTCCTGCGGCGGCCGCGTGGGTTTTATTCGTTATTACTGATCGGCTACACGGCCCACGCTCTCGACAGCATCTTCGTCCCGTCTCTGCCCCCGCAGGTGCGAATCGGTTACTCTTCTCGTACAACGTACACGCCACTCCTGCCAAGTGGCGAAATAATAGCGGCCGCGGCGCGAGCGAATGCGGGAGGCGATCGCTCGCTCAGGAGAGCAGCTTCGTACTACTGCATCACGAGGAAATATCTGGAAACCAACGTGAAGTACTCGCAAGGTGCTGGCCCCGTCTGTGGAAACCAGTATTCGCTTTCGCCAAAGTCACCAACTGTTCAGATAATCGGAATTACACAGAATTAACTCGTAAATCATGCGTTGTTGCGAAAACTTCCAATCGCACCGCAGCAAATGCAATATTGCCAGCCAATCGCTTAAGGATATTCACTCCTAAAGAACGCGCCAGGTTAGGGAAAAGTTAAAATGATGCTTTTTCGTTAGAAAGTTTCACTCTTTATCTTGTCTTATCGGTTGATGTTTAAGAAGCAAAATGACAAAATTTTAATTTCGTTAACTTTTGTGCTCTTCGTTCCACGAGTTATTATTACACGATGTATCTGTTACTTCTCTGCTGACTGTGTCCGGCAGAGAAAGCAGCTTTGTAATTGTCAAGTGCTTTAATATAATATAATTGAGCTTATCATCAGTCCCTCACCGAATCTATAAATGTATAAAGCAGCGTGGCATTAAAGAGTTGTACAAAAGTTGCAAAGCTGCTTTCTCTGCCGAGCTCATTCCGCGCAGCTCATTCTCCGCTTTAAATTACATCAAATTAGATCGCAATTATTATCTTCGATCGAATCCAATGATATAATTATTAGCGTTATTTAATATGTAAATGACAATTCGTTGAAGCACGTTTCTACCCACTTGAAACGTAGGATAAGTATCCATCTGGCAGAAACTCGTGGTACACGCAGTTAATTAACGAAAGATCGCTCATTGAGATTACGAAGCCGCGCTTAATCTATATCCGCCCACGCGAGAAACGCGGTTCAGTGACGACGGTGACATTGAGAAATAATCCGATTGACGATGGGTATACGTACGCCGTAATACGGGCTACTCGCGTCCGGTATTCGCGGCAGTCTACCGACTTCGTAAAAATGAAATTCGATTAATTAGGAGCCGACGTGATTAGGGCGGATTCATTGACGTGTCTGTCCGAGCGCGACGCGAGTAAATTGCGCGTGCGAGCGTAACTCGCGCGGCCGGGATTAATCAGGAGGGCACGGACAATAATTAAGTTGCACCGTTGATGATTAATCACCGTCTCCGGCCTCCGGCCTCTCTCCGCTAACTCTCCGTTCCATCCCGAGCCAGATGAGTACGCGCCTAGCGATATGTAATGCGTCTCGCGTGTACACGCGCGCGGGCGCGAGTTTCATCACGTGGCAATCAGGGAAATTAAACGCCGCGCCGTCACGAATGCGGCGAGGGAGGTCATCGCTCAAAACGACGGTGGCCATTTTTCGAATGATTACACCGTAAACAAGTGTGTGCTTCGGATATTGAGTCTAACGACCCCGCGTTACGATGGTAACGATCGGTGTAGCAGCCGCGGCTGCTTTTATGCACTTTGCACGAATTACTATGGGGCGTGTATTTATTACGAAGATACACTCGGCACGAACGCGTACCACCCACTGCTCGTTATTTCATTTTATCGGCTACTCGTTACAATTGTTTCTCGATAAGCTAAATATTTCCTTTCTTTTTTTTTCTACCCCCGTAGCAATTAATCGCGGTGATATCAGAATATATACATTCACGCAGCACGCACGTGCTGCACATCGAAATGTCGTTCGAAATGCTACATGGTTGTTAATCGATAAACCAAATTTCGTTTCGTA
>NW_017305299.1:239378-241626 GCF_001594115.1 Trachymyrmex septentrionalis
TCGTGCTGCACATCGAAATGCTACATGGTTGTTAATCGATAAACCAAATTTCGTTTCGTAATCTCCAATTTTGGAGATTCCTACCCATTTCCACGAAAATCGGGCGAGAAAATATACGAACGATTTGTCAAGGTCCGATTCAGGTAAATTCCTTAATGATCGATCTCATTTGATCGTGAGGATAAACTACAAGTGCCGCATTAACCGCATCCGCTGAATCCTTGGGGCGCGGCTTGTTTAATCAAAGCTATCTCGTTCTCTGTAAAAGCGAGACCAGCTGTTGTGGCTCAATACGACGCGCGCGGCGAGTTTCGAGGCGCACAGTGCAACGTTTGTATGAAATCGGACAGCAATGTGCTACACGCACGCACACACACACACACACACACACACACACATACATAACACACGGATTTTCGAGAATACACCATTGTCCGCGTGCGATCACGATTGGCCGTGCATGAGACGCCTGTATCGCAAACTCCTCGAATAATTCGCCGACGAGCGAACTGAGATTCGTTGAACATTAAACTTTACAGACCTATGAACGTGTCTAATTGCGTGTCCCGATTTCTACGAAGCGATGTCGCAGCAGTTGGCAGAAGTTCGTACATTCATATCGTATCTTCCGAATCTAAAATTCCCGCCGTGGGGTTTCATGTCCCGCCAAATGTTTTCTAGACAAGCAACGTGTCTAGGAAAGCTAGACTATATAAATTTTCCACTATATAAATATAATTATTATTAGCAGTAATAACTATGCACGAAAATGGAGGGTTTAACGATAATTACTCTGCCATGTAATTACAGTTATAAATATTAAAAACTTTTCTCTAACGAGAGTCTATATGTACACTAAACTATATACGTATGTACAGGATATCCATAAATGTCGGGAGTAAACTTATGTCTCAAAGTGTTTTATTAAAAAATGTTTAAAGATTGCATTTGTTAATATTTCCAGTACAGTAAAAATATTTCGAAAAAGTCATTATTTCGATGGAAAATTGCATTGTTTCGGAAAGAAAAATTTGTAAACAGTTTATAGAAGCTTTTTTTCACCTTTGATCTCATTAACATACTATATACCGTATACGCTTAGTCGCGACCTGTGTATTATTTTTCAGTAATAGAAGAAACAAGCATCAAGTTACTTAATGAACTAAGAATGAATTAACTATCGTAAAATGGTAGAGCGTTCTTCGATAGCTTCTTAATAAGCAAATTTATGTCGTTTGCAGAGATTTAAGATGTTAGGAATATCCGAGATTTGAAAGCTAATGGTAAGCGAAAATTCTCTATATTTCACTAAAAAAGTAGACTTTTAGGGCTGGACATGGATAGATCGTATAATTTACAAGCTGCTGAAGAATCGTATCTTTCACGCAAGACAATCTATTCTCGGCGTACAAGTAAATTTACTTAGCCGCCACTTACATCGAATTTTAGATAAAGGCCACCGTGAATCGAAAAATGGTATTAAGTTTCGGCGTCGTAAAATCAATGTGTTTACAATGATAAAGAGCTAATAGAATCGCCGGCGGCGACGATTCAGATAGGCGACGATTACGAGAAACTCATCCTCTGGGGAAAGACTACATTTCGCGTCTCGCTGCGTAGTTCGATTATATTTCCGCGGGTAGGTATATCGTGTCGTACGGCTTTAATGAATTCGATAAGTAGGTATATGCTAATGGTGGCAGAGAGAGAGAGAGAGAGAGAGAGAGAGAGAGAGAGAGAGAGAGAAAGAGAGAGAGAGAGAGAGAGAGACGAGGGAGGCAAAGGAGAGGAGGACCCATTCTTGCGGGACCGCCGGTGCAACCTGGGCGCGAGAATCGAGAGGGGCCTGGGAGTGAGTCATCTGCAGAGGAACTGGTTTCTACCGTAATACCCAGGTATATATACCCAGGTATATCGCCGATAAAGAATCATTCCGACGCCTAATGACTTTGGCCGTTGCGCCTCGACCATTCGCCCGTGACAACTCGAACCGTGGAGAACCGTGAGACCAGGAATCGAAATCGGTCGTATACTCCGGCCCCGTATCCCTCGGCCTTCCTGCGTGGGAAAAGACGAAGAGGCGCAACGATAAATCTCTCCGCTGCAAATGATACAATACTCGTGTACAGGACCGTAAAACATAGATCGAATTTGAAAACAGTTCCTCCCCAAGTGTACGATATAATTACCTTGCCGCTCAGATAAGAGAATGCTTGATTGCGTCCCGTGCCCCCCACTTTGCCCCCCC
>NW_017305299.1:241726-254362 GCF_001594115.1 Trachymyrmex septentrionalis
CTCTCCTCCCCTCCCCACCCCCGGTGAGCCGAAATTTTGGATTGCGCGTTACGGGGACGAAGCGCGCGTGCGTCGATCATACTTCCTTATTGATCGCAGCCGCGGAGAGACCGGCGGAAGACGAATGTTTTATCGATTAGATCGTAGCAACGTCAGTCCTTGCGTGCACGTGAAATAAGCCGACGACACTGACGAAGTATAGAACACGGCGCGATCGACGGACGACGGTAGGCGGACAGCAGCGCGACGATAAATTACGTTATATCAGACGTACGAAATGCCTTGCGTATCGGCCTTACGATCGGCTCCTGAATTATCGCGTCGATCTGCAATACGGGATTTCCATACGCGCGGGATATCCATAAATTCTCTATGAGAGGACCGATCTTTCGACTACCTCTAAATCTGTCAAGAATTCTTACGCGCGCCGAGACGGTTTCTTTCCCGAAATCGAAAAAATTGTTAAAAATATCACATCGTTTGATCATCCGATAATCCACTTTTTTTTTTTACAATCTCCAATTTTACACAAAAGATTCTTATCGGAGATGATATTAGAAAACAAAAACAAGGTCTGAATTTACAAAACGATATACTTTCTCTTCATCCGTTATTTACATAGATCTTTTTTCAGAGACGTGATGCTTCCAATCTATAGTATATCGTTTATACTTGGTTAGTTATTATTTATATTTTTACTTATTGTCCTTGCAAGTACATGTTCCGTTGTCCACTGTTTCCCTCAATTTTCATTTTACATCTGTCTACCAAACAGTTATGTCGTCTCTAATATCTTTAAATTTTCATGTAAGTGAACTAAAGTTGGATTTTCACTGTTATTTATATTAACTTTTTAATTTATTCACATTTGTACAGTAAATGAAACAGTCTAATGAAACATGTACAACAAACCTTATAGAAACAGTTCGATCTTGATAGTCGTGTAAGTTTTTTTTACCATTTTTCGCGTATAATCTCATGTTAGCATTTCTTAAATTATTTTTAACCTTTCGGTCGGTCGTTTTAAAACAAAAAATATTTTTTTTTTAGTTAACTTAGTAATTTAATGACCAAGATTAACTTGGACATCACCACCACGGTTCTTCTCGCATTTTATATGTATGTTATTAGTTTATACTCGTATGCGCTATCATTATATAATTTTATGTTAATATATTTTTTTTTGCGCTAAAGAGGATCTTGACCGTAGATCGAAACTTATACATTTAATATATTCACTTTGAATAAATGGTATAAAAATACACACTAATAATCAGTGTTGGCTCAAATTGGCATTTGATTTATTTTTTTTTTTTCCAAAGTTCTCGCAGTATCCTATGTTAAAAACGCTAGTATTTTATATATCAAAAAAATATTGTTTCTAGCTGAAAGCGTGTTGGGACATTTCCGATGCTAAGTACATTTCGAAAATATATTTGTTACTTTATGAAATGAGATGCAAAATTATTATCTATGATCCAACGAGAAGTTCTCGTATTACTCTAGTTTGTACAGACGCGCGACCGCCGGGAGGTTAATTGTCGGCAGGTAAGAGCAGCCAATTAATAACTCGCTGCATAAGTCGCATATAATTATCTGAACCCTGGACAGCGCGCATCATCAATTATATGCAATTAGACGAGCCGTAGTAGTGGCACAGTGCGTATATACGACGACGTATAAACGGCCGCGATCGTGTCTGTAGAGACATTTACAGTAGGTACAGCCTGTATGGGAGGTCCAAGTATCTCCATCCGACGGTCCCCACCTGCAGTTAACCCCGACTCGCTGGAGGTGTACGCCTATTGGTCGCCCCGCCATTTTTCCAGCTTTAATGATAATAGGATAATGATGATTACACCGTTCAACTACCTGTACTAGACAGCACTTGTCTCTCTCCTCTCTCTCTCTCTCTCTCTCTCCCCCCTTCCCTCCTCTGTCTCTATCTTTTTCTGTAGTCCTGTTTATCTACCTATCTAACCACCTCTTAGCGATCGAGGCATGGAAAGCGGATAGATCGATCCCAGTGTCTCGTCAAGGCGACTCAGAGTCTCGTGTTCAGTATCTTGAATTAGCGTAAAAGATGCTTCGCGATGCAACGAGATAAACTTGAATATTCACAATTATAAGACGTAATTATTAACCACGTATTTTAAATGAGATAACCGGTAATGATCTACTTTTCCAAAATGAAGTGTATAAATGACTTATGCATCATCGTGTCGTACACAATATATATCGTAATGCAATGAAATGCATTTCATTGCAATATAAATGTTTTTTCAGAGAAAAAACGGTTTTATCGAAGCATCGATAAAACCGTTTTCTGTAGAACATTTAAACGTTGGTGACAATACTGCAAAAAGTTTGAATATTCTAATCAGTTTAAGCATTCTATCTAATTATTTTGGTCCAAACAAAATTATTTTCAGATCTGTATATAGCTAGTTAAATTTTTAAATACTTTAGCAAAACTGTTTTTTTTTTTCGTGTTCACTCACACAGACGATTATATATAATATATATATGATGTATATATAATATATCGCGAGACGAGTATTAAAAGTCGATCAAGGCGCGAACGTATATCACATCTATTGCTTAAATAAACGTCGGAATTTCAGAGATATTTCAGATGTTGGCAGTAATATAAGCCGGATTATATGAACGATGCTCTCTCGCGGCTGGGATATCAAGTGGATGGCATTGCATCGAGGAAGATCTAACCAAGGCCGATTACTATTTAATATTATGTAGAGATGAAATTAATCGATAAACGGTAGAAATTGTAGCTATCGCCACTACGAGGTGGGGAATCATCCGTTGCGTTTTGCCGGAGCTCGCACGTACAGATTGCATTGCGTTCGCGTGGAACATCAACAGCACGATGGAGGTTCTAGAGCGATCACGAGAAAACCATTAACCGCAGAAACTATTAGGTGCAGACTGCCGACAGCAGTGCACGCCAATGATATACACCTACGTTTTAGCCATATTGCTTGAGGTTTCACACGATTATGTAAGACGCAACGGAAATGTTTGCAACCATCCAAGATAAAATCCCTTCATTACATTTAATAACTTAATCATATCTGACATCGAGAAACAACTTATAATTTGTTGGATTTTTATTCATTCAGTAAAAATAAAAATATGTAATTTTGTGGCTCCAATAAATTAAAGAATCTAAGTAATATGCCTACATGAGAAACTGAACTAATTTTGTACTTGACCTTTGCATTAAGGAGGATTTCAGATAAATCCAAAGTTGAAACGTTTAATGCTGTTAATTTTGTTGGTAGATACAACTGTTTGCGAATTATATCTTATCGCTTTAAAGCCCACAGCCCTAAAGCACACAGAATGCATAAGCATAGCGTAAGACTACCTGGACCAATAAGCAGCTAGCATCAAGTTGGTATTAATTTACATAACATACTCATTGGTCTAGACGGTCTTACGCTTGCCATGTTATGCTTATACATTTTGTTTTATAGCCTGTATAAATAAATTATTTACGCATTAATAACCGCGGATGCTTACAGGCATTTTACTTATAATTAATTCATTTATTCAATATTTACGTAATTACTTGGTCGGATCAATTTACATTTTGGATACATGCTGGTTATCTATTTTTTATTTCTTATACGTATACATAAGTGTATATGTGTAACTCCTTCTTAATTGATATCATCGAAATAAATTATATTATTCATCCAGGCATTACATCTCCAATCTTTGAAAATCGATTTCAACTAGTGTAAATTGATTTCTAGCGGGAGAAAATACAAAACCAAGCAGCCACAGGCATTTTCCGTATAGTCAATGCCCGTCATTGACATGCAGACGGGACCATAACGACGCTGTCAGAGACGGCTTTTATATGAAGACATATTGCGGCAGTTGAACCGCGTTTGCATTCTCGACTACGTGCTTTTTTTTCTATCCACCATATAGACATACGGTTAACTACAATTATTCTATTAAGCGTTAGATCATCAATAACAATGTAGTCAAGAATAGAATCGATAAGCTGTGGCCAGTGTTACGATTTGTCGCAAATTGACCTCGCAAGTAAATTTCTCGGAAATGACAGGAATGCAAAAAAACCGAAACTTTATTCCAAAACGCAATTGCAGCGAGCGCGTATGTTCGATTTACAGTTTTTTTAATAAGATTTAATAGATCTGTTTTTATTGCTGAACTGTACACTCTTTGTACTTACAATTAGTGAAACAGGTATGTGTTTGATTTAGCAAAAACGAGAAGGAAAATTCTAATGCGGTACACTGCAATGCAGTAGTAAAAAACAAACCTAGTGTCTCTCGGTGAAATAAGTAATGAACCTTCAATTTAAATGACACGTATGAAATTTCAAACGGCATAAATAACGCGAAGAAGATTTAATTCCAAAATATATCTAATTAGAGAAACATTTGCAAAAGACCCTTAAAAATGGCTTGCAAAAATTAGCAATGACTAAAAAATAATAAAGCCAAATATATATATATATATATAAAGCAAATAACACGTAAAAATAAACTTAGTAAAATAGAAACATCCACAAGACAGGGAAAAAGCAAACAACGATAATTGACCATTGTCACTTGATAATGGTAAATTCTCTCCGATATCGACTCACTCAACGATTCATTCTCGAGTGTCTCGTAATTTAAGCAAAAGATTTAGAACCGTCATTGTGAGATATCGGCAAGAGACGCGATCTCACGTCTATATATCCGAGGATTTGTTCTCCGAAACGTTCTCTCGGAACCGTCACAATGAGAGATTAGGCGTGTCGAAGAAATCCGACCGGTACTCGTATTCATCTATCTCGTTGGCAATGGCGACGCTTAACGAGGGCGTTAATCGGGCGTTAGTAAGCGGCACCTTTCTAAGCTGCAGCGCACGCTAAATCAATCGCAAATTATTGCAGCGGGTTTATGGTGCGTAACTGTCGCGCAACTGTTTCGCGAGGACTCAGTTGTTTTTTATTGTATTTCACAGCCTTCTCCGGGTTTCATCACCTCGTACTTGCGCACGAACGAGCGTTCAGCTTTTACGAGTCTCTGCCCACTTGAGCGTAATATAATAAACATTATGCTTTATTACTCGAGCGAAATCTAGAGCGATAAACACTTAATAAATGTAATATATGTATTATCCAAGGAAATCGAGCAAAAAACCACGCGCATAGTTAAAAGATAACGATAATTAAAGAGAATTTCATAAAAACAATTGTACTTTGCATTTCCTTTTCTATCCACCAGTGCATAATTTAATTCGTTACTCGCTCAAATCTTTAGTTACCATAAAATAAAAAGGGTAACTTTGACCTAAATTTTGATAATTCTCAAAATAGCACGCATATCAAGTGACACAATAATATAATGGAATATATATGTTTTTTTACATCTAGAAGTTTTCTTAAACTAAAAAAATATTTGTAAATTATGAAAATTGCGATGAAGCATTTTAGAAATATATATGCGTATGTAACATTTTGCTATAAATGCTTTGAAAAAAAAAAGAGAATCCGCCGCCACCGCTTACGTCCCGATTTTGTAGATGCTGTCTAAAGGTTAAACAAAATTTAGGTCCAAGTTTTACGGTACTAAAGATATGGTAAGAAATATAAAGGAATCATAGCAGATGCAGACTGCGGATTTTCTTGTGTGTCAAGTCAGTTCTTTTATACTTTCAGGGGTGTACACCCTACAGGAGCATTTACACAATCACGAGATCGTAATACCACGGAAAGTGAATCACCGAGGAGATTTGATCTCGGAAAATGTTACGCATCATCATCACGAGGACGGACCAATCGTTCATTATCGAATGGCTGTGGCCGGTAACGAGTACCACCTCGAGCTGACGGCAGTCGACAACTTCATCGGCCGCGCGATGGTCGTGGAAAGACGGAAGCGGGATCTGCACGTCCGCAGTCCAGCGAAAAGTCATGGTAGCAAATGTCATTATCGAGGATTCATTAAGGGCCATCGGAATTCCCGCGTCGCTCTGTCCGCTTGCGACGGTTTGGTGAGTTACACTTTCGATTTTCCGATAGCTCGCGTTTACACAAGTCGATATTCGCATTCGTTCAAATTTCAAAGGGATCGTTCCAATATCCAATTGTTCCTTTTTGCGTAACCCAGAGTTGTCATTTATTATAATGCAATTTATCACCTAATTTATTCACCTTTTTATAGTAGACGAAGGAAGGAAGCAACAGTGACATAAAGTTCATCCTTAACTTATTTACTTATTGATCTTTTAAACGTCTTGTTTGCAAACAGAAGTCGATTATGTCATAAATCTCGCAAAGATATCATTTGCACGCTGATACAAGACGTCGAATCGCATTGGAAGCTGAACGAAGTAAACAAAGTCTGGAGTGGCATAACGTGGCGCGATTGAATTCAGTCAGTTGCAATTTGCAGACAGAAATCAAGCTCCCTGTGCTTGCTCTGCCCTCGCACTAATACACTATTTCTCGCAATTCCAAGTCGAGCGAGGAGTCTAACGAGAGATAAAATCTGTACTGTCGACGACTGTCTAGATGCATCTAAGTATCTTCGATATATACAAGAAATGAGGATCGAATCGGGATTTCTAATCGGGAGTTAGTTGAATTACCAACTATTGGACATGCGAGAGTTGCAATCGGGATCGGGTATGTATGCTCGATTATGCTCACGTCGGTGACTGGACATGAAGTTTCAATCGGCTCGATAAAATGTTTCCGTCTCTAAAAGAGAACGACATGCATTCATGAGTGAGCGACAGTTGATATATCAAGCGGACGATCAGCTCGCGATTATCTTATATTCGTTAGTAATATCGCGAGCATTCGCGACATATCGCCCTTAAGATCGTACGGCAACGAAACGTGCTTTCGCTCGTTAAGTCTTTTCACTACGATCTCCATGGTGATTCTAAATCAATCGTATTATACGCGCTTGTCTCTCTTTCTCTCTTTCTCTCTTTCCGTCTTTCTTGCGCGACAGCAAATCTGCCACGAGCTGCAGCCAGCTATACATACGTACGACGTTGCCACTTAAAGATAATATATGAAAAAGCAAAATGCATTCTGTTCGCCTCTTGATGATAAAAGTTCTCCTTACTGCATCAAAATCAGATAGCCGTTAACGATGTCGATTAATTAATAAGTCTGGGCGATAACTCATGGCTAACGGCTCGCACAATTTCAACGAAATCGGGTCGTACAGCTTGACTGTGGCGTACGAGCCAATTTTTCAAGAGTGATTTATCGCGTATCTGAAATGCACTTCTTTTGTCAATGTCGCGGCGAAGTGAACCAGACCTATCGGAATGAGAATTCAACTGGACAAGACCTCTCTCTCTCTCTCTCTCTCTCTCTCTCTCAAAGTCTCTCTGGTAAGCATGTTTTTCGAAATGTCTTTTCCGGCGGTGCCATTTACATTATTGGCGTGCGATATCGAGGGAAATTGAGGAATTACGATTCGTCTATGTACTCGTATATAATACGAAATGCGATATTATGCAAATGATTGAAAATTCTCTTAAAGCTTGAATTATACTTCTACTTTATCTCTGCAATTTCTCTACTTCGATGACGCTTTTTAAGCGAAATGTACGTCCGTTGTGTGTGAAGCGCTTCGAAAATATTTGGATGGAATGGAGACGGCGAACTAAATATAGGAAAGATTATGCCGCGGAAAGTTGAAAATTTTCCGGCGCAAAGCTCGGCACAAAACAACGCGCGATCTCTCTCGTCGGGCAGCGAGCCGGCTGCCGCCGCAGCCTCTTTATCATCATTCTCGGTTGAAATTTATGTGTATCAGTCTACACGCTAAACTCTGCAAACCGCCGCTCGAGCCGCAAGAAGAGAAAACACTCGCGGAGTTCGCTGCGCCCGAACGTGCGTAAAATCATGGTAACAGAATATAAAGGGCGGAATGCGAACGGAGGAATGCGAAGATGGGAGGGGGAGGGGGAAGAAGCGTCTGCACAATGCGTGGAGAAACGAGGGACGTATAAAGTATAAAAGACTTCGAATATGCATCGGCGCAATTTGCTCGCGGCTTCCAGATAATGATTTAATTTGCCACGGCATGGCAGATTTATGATACGGCGCACATGGATGCGCAAGTGCATCGTACGTGCATAACAAGCCGCACAAATACATACGAGCATTTTCAAAGTAAGGCTGCGCCGACGTAATCTGCCCTGGGTGTCCCATCGACCGAACACCGCGGACCCATTGGCGGAACCGCCTTTATGGACGCTTGGTTCTCATGCAATACCGTATAATTGCTCAATTTTCTCCAGGAGCTTCGTGAAATTGCAACGAACAGCCGCAGTAATCGACCCCATCGAGTATGTTGTATATTATAGAGAAATTTCGTGAAATCGTGGCGCCTCGCAACAACGTCGCGGCGTAAGTCTCTTTCTCTCTCTCTCTCTCTCTCTCTCTTAAATATTTCTTTTATATTTTGTAGATATAGTCAGTTCTTCTCATCTAAAACCGTCTCAAGTACAGTCTCTCGAGACGTCATAAACCAATCACAGAATCGTGTTGGCATCGTAAAACATTTCTTAAGATGGTCTTGAAACAAGAACCGAACTATGGGCGATATCCATAGTCGATTCTTATATTTAAGACTAATGTCGTAAGCCAATCATTAAGACTGTCTTAAGAACGAACTGCGAATACCGGCTTATGAATATCAGTTTTTTTCGACAAAAAGTGTTACGCACAGATCTAGACTTGTGCGTAATTATTATTTCTTTTTTTTTTTTTTTTTTTTGTAAAGAGTATTTCTATATCCCGAGGTAACACGGTAAATCCGCTTTTCTAGAGTGAGCTGAGAGTGCTAGAAGTATGCGCACATTGAAGAAATTAATTCGGACTTTCTCCACTTAAAAGATAAAGAATCGCGCCAGCTGAGTTACTCTGCAGCCAAGGCACTACGTAACTATAATATAAAATACTAAATGTGAAATGAAAAAATGCAGGAAATAAGAAAGCATCTCTGCATAATAACGAACAAATCTCGGGACAATGACAAATCTGTCATTGTCGTTAATTGGTGAAAACGGCTGATGATTTCAACGTGTACGCGCTAGTTGATATTTTAACGCGCGCAACTTTGTTTATCGTGATTCTAGTGTACCCCTCACGGATGATATTCCTTTTTATTGGCCCATAAAATTCGCGGTGCACGGAGGCACGTGAGTATGCCTCCGTACGAGAGAAGGTAGTTGCGACGCGTAACCGCTATAAAACTCGAGCCTACTCGTGCCACTCACGTTCGACTTTTACGCGCAGTAAGACTCTATTTAGCGGCAGATCGTAAGCAGCGTTAACTGAAATCCAAGATTTAATGTCCCTGAAATTTTCGTGATGACTGAATCGCTAACTTTAGGTTGATAAACAACTTCAACTTCTCCATCGCGAGTACAAAGTTGATTGCAGATGAGAGTATTTCTTCTTCCTTTACACGGAAATAGTCACCTGATTTTATTTACGTAAACGGATCGCCTGAAATATTTTTACACCCCCCCCCCCAATTAAAATCTTTAATCACTGTTATTAACGATATAGTGTATATTATTTTCTGACTGTTTTCTGATTTATTATTAATATGTGAAAATTTACATTATAAATATGGATTTAGTCAAAATTGTCTGATAAAACTAAGCAGAAATTAAACAAGCTTATTATGATAATATTTCTAAAAAGTAAAGGTTCTATTTAATGTAACGTTTTCTTATAGTATTTTCGATGGAATTGCATATTTAAAGATTTGTAAAGAATAGTGTTATTAAAAAGAATCTGTTAAACAATATCCACGCAAAACAATTTTACAATTCATTCAATTTTATCGCTGTTGGGATATAAAAATATCCCAGATAACTACAGGGTTAAGAATATAGAATTATCATTTATTGCTTTAAAGAAAGACAAAATATTTTACGCGTCAAGTATGTCCTATTGTTTCTATTAATACTTAAAATTTAAAAGTCACATAAATATGACAAATCTATCAGTAACATTTACGTTATTACACGGATTTTTATGATGAATTTTTCGACGAAATGTAAAACATAAATCTCATGCTCGTGCTTATCCACGAAATCATTTGATTCTTGAATCAGTGTATCGTAAATTATAGGGATGTTGTTACACCGTAAAATGATACTATATAAATAATAGTTGCATAGATATTCTCCCAATCACTCTAATTGTGCGAAGTGTAATACCTACCAGTGCAATACCGCAAGCAATCGTCGTAATTGATAATGATCTGTTCGGGATGTCGTATTGCCGTGTCACTTACTTCACGGATCTCCACGAATTTGCGCGTGTAAACGAAGTAATCGCCTCGGCTCTCGCAGTGTTATATTGTTACGATTGCATGCGATCACGTACGTGTGTTTGTACGAGAGGCCAAACGTAATTTCCATCGATACGTAATGTATATTCAGTAATTTCAGGCTTGCCCGATAATGACCTTATTCCCTTGGGTCATGCAATCCTCCAGTCCAGCCTCCAATGTGGCGGTATAATATTGCATTAGAATTGAATCTAATCACGATCATCCTTTTCGCTGCTTCAAACAATGATTACGTACCGAGGTCGAGTAGAGGCTTTCGAACCGGATCGTATTATTTACTCGGAAAACATCATAAACAATAGATAATTTCTATTTAATGATATTGTTAGATATATTTAAAAAATTTATTATTATTCTACAATCTCTTGAAATCTCTTTAATGGTTACTGTAGATTAAAAATCTTTTCCGGTAATAAACTAGATTCTTTATATATATAGAAAGATACAGACTAGATAATTTTGTTATTTTATCACTGATTGTTTTATTGCTTAATCGCTGCCGTAATATCTTAACTTGATATCATAATGCTTAATATCTTACCTCCTAGCGCGAACGGAATTCAAATTTTATTTAAGTTCTCATGGTGAATTTAAAATTCGCTATCTAACATCCACCCGAGCTATCTACCGAGCAATCGTTCTCGCGATATCTCGCCTACTATGTTACCGTTTCCACCGGAGGGAGTAAAACGTGTATCGTAATTAATTTTATCTTCCGCCACAGCCCGGTCTTTTACCACGATTGTGGGCGAATGTCGCCGCGGTCTTGTTGATAAACCCCCCTCCCCCCCCCCCCACTAGACCATACGCTCGTGAATTACCGTCTAAATCGTTTTCCGCACGAAAATTTTATCAGGCACAGTCCGAGTCTTTCTTTTCTCCGACGACGGAGGAGGATTTCCGGCCTGCAGGACAAACGGGATAGGCTTTACCCTCGCAAGGCCCTAAGAAGCGGATCTTTTAGCCCCCGCTTATCTCTAGCTCAGGCGCACGAATTCTCTGTAGGCGCGAGAATGCGAGTTATGATATCATCGGGCGCGAGAATCAAGGATATTACGTCGGGATGAGTCTATTAAATTTCCAAGAACGATCGCGCGGGAACCGATAGGCAAAATGCACCTCAGACATGCATCTTGTCGCGTGACTCTTCTTCAACGAACGGCACTTACGTATAAGTCATTATTCCACTCGGTCGCTCCTTGCGCAATTAGTTTCGTATAGAAATCGCCATGTCGCAAACGAACGCAGTAATGGCGTCGCGTTTTACATCTCGATTGATCACTCGCGAGACTCTTGCGACGCTATCACCATCTGATCTCTATGTGAATTTATTACATTAAGATTAATGTATCGTCCGCTTAAGATCGCTTATCACATTATTACTCTATCATAATACCCTTTAAGAGATGATACCCTTTATATCTTTTTTTTTTTTTTTTTGCAAGAAACCAGTTTGGAGTTTACTTTCAATCATACTTACTTTACAATATAAAATTAAACAGGGAGAACTTCAATTTTTATCTCCGCAATTAAGTTTAAATTTACAAATAATTCTGAAATTTTTACTTAAAAATAATCAATGCTGCAATTTTAATTCCGTGTTCGCGGATAAAAATAAAATGTATATATTTTTAAATTCCCCAGAGATACGCTTTTGACTTAAATATTTCGATACATACTCGTATCTCGAATATCGTGATCGATCGACGATGTCAACGTTATCTGTTCGGAAACGTTTTCGAGTAATGAGCAAATATCTTCCGCTCGTTGCACAAAATAAATCCCGGCGCGCACGGCTGGCATTCCCAGGCACTCCATCAATTCCGCGTTTCCGCGCTTTCCGCTCCCGCCAATTCCCAAGTTGTGCAGCTGTATAAAAAAAGACTGAGTCGTTGAAAATAATTGTTATCGCGAGGCGCAACGCGACAGCCGGCGGCAAGAAATAGCAGCTCCTACCGCACATTACTCACGATCCGTTGAGACCGAGTTCGAAACAACTCCTTGAAGACTGTCCCGATGAATTATTCCGCGGTTACGCCAGAAGCGCGTCCCAATGGACGAGGAATTGAAATACAAGCGGTATCGCGAAAACATTACGAACTCTAGTCTTTAGCGACGCGACCGGTGCTTTCCATTTCGAATTTATCAACTGGATGGAGGAGCATCAGATATAACTGACAGTGTGATACCGGCGAAGAAGCCTATATAATTGTGTATATATATATATATATATATATATATATATATATAT
>NW_017305299.1:254462-257516 GCF_001594115.1 Trachymyrmex septentrionalis
CGCAATAACGTATTGCCACCCGTTACCGCATTTGGCAAGACGGTTACTATATCAGCAACAGTAACAGCTATCGTGTCAATAATTCGTGCGGTGGTAATATATCGCCATCATATATCTTCTTTACAACCGACACAGACGCAACATGTGCACCGTGAGAGATCGTAAACGATCAACGTGGCTCTCTCATTATCGGCATCGCGTTTTAATTTAACAGTTCGCCGCGTCCCGAAAATATATACACACACACACACACACACACACACACACACAGATTTATTGGATCAACTCGGTGAAATCGGTGAGATCGAATCATCGCCTCATCACATCAGACCAAAACAGTTTTCTCCCCGTTCGTCATTCTATCGCTATTAATACCGGCAATTAATGCATATATGTACCGACCCACTGGAGCCGATAGCAATCAGCACACCCAATCGATTTATCATCAACCCCGTTTGATGCTAAAGGCGTCGGCGTGTTCTACGAAAAAGCGAACTATCGCCGGCTAGTATGACGGTAGTGCGTAGAAGTGAAACCCGGCACAAAAGGGGGCCGTAATAAATCAATAGGTCAATTAATTCCGCTTTCGCAACAAAGAGCGATTTGTCACCGTTGTTGGGGGAGCGCGTGGCAAAAAATGAGAATGATCGTTATTGCGGCGCCAATGACAGGCGACCGCGAGAGATATCGGCTTTCGCGCGGCATTATTCACTTGTATATGCAACGGGGGCCCCGCCAAACGAATATTATACAATCCGAGAGCCTGCCCGAGAGGCTGCCGGCCGTTTTCTCGCGCCCGCGCCCGCGCGAATAGAAGTCCTGTAGAATGGAAAATTGAAATACGATTGGGTGCCCCGGTAAAAGAATCATGGCCGCGAGAGAGTACGACATAATACGCAATACCGTAAATCGCGCGGCAAACATTTACGATCACGTCTCCCCCGGTAGCGAAAGGCTAGGAGGCGTGAATATGGTCAGCACCGCGTGCAAGCGTAGTATGGTATAATATGCGGGCGATTCAATGTACTCTACTACTCTCCCAGTAGGGGAACAGGTTCCAGGCTCTATGAGCACTATGTGTGTGTGTGTGTGCGCGCGCGTATACACGCTTAACATATAATTACTGGTAATAGCTAATCAACGGCGAGCTGCTCCTCCATCCAATTAATGCGTATCTATTTTGGCGAATCTAAACGGAATGGGTGGTCCCTCGTTACTTTTGGCAATTAGAGTTTAATGGCCGACTCGTTTTTCTCACTTTTATATTGACGCGTGGAGAGGAAAAAATGATAAAGCGATTAAGGTCGCGCGAGGGTTTTGTTACGCGAGGAGGTATATATTCCATGGTAATGTCTGCGGATAATATTCCGTATACTCAAGAAGCACCCCGTGTAAACGGCTGGTAAGAAGCTCGATCTCGTGATAAATGATGCGATCACTTTGCGAGCCCGTATCCCGGATACACGTGAGCCCGAACAGACTTCCGCTATAATGGAACTCAACTTTCGGCCTCGGTATCACTGACCTGTCGATCGCAGCGTCTCTCAAATATAGAATAGGATCTATAAGAAAAAAAGAAAGGATCTAACAACACCGAAACGCGTAAAATATTCAGGTCGAGATCAACGTTATAATTATCAAGTAAGGATTGCTCAACCAATGTTAAACGATCGGATACTTCGTTGAATATTTCTCGCTGTACCAATTAACGCGGCGGCACGCGGCGAGTACGTAAGCTCACTTAAAGTCACCGGGTTTTGCCAAGACGCATCGTAACTGTTACAGACTGGGTGTTTATGGACGTTGGTAATCGTCGGACGCGGGCGCCTTTTTTATTTTTTTTTTGTTGGAGCCGGCATGGAAAACGAGCCAGAACCGGCGCGCACAAACACATACCCGGTAGCCGTCGTTATATCCCACCTACACGGGAAGTTCAGGGCGACTATTCTAATGACGGTATAAATCACGTTTCCCCTGGCAGGAAGCATTTATCGTCATCGGAATCATAGTCTTTCGCCTCGTCCCTCGGCCGAATTCTTTTTCTTATCTCCCAGGCGGACATCCGGTTTCATCCTTAACGAGTCAGAGAGTACGATATCCCGCTTAGATATTCTGGGTTTTGCGTGGAATATCCGTTATCACGCTCCCCGTGTGACGAACTGTCGGATCTACGCGGGATTGTAGTAACGGAAGACATTACTCCACCTAGTTCGCACGTAGTGCGAGATAATACTCGAGAAACCGACGGAATCGCGATATCTCGAGGCGGATTAATCCCGACATCTCGCGCGATAATCACGGCGACCATATAGCGCTATCTTTATCGCATCCCTCATAAAGCATCAATCGACGCATGCAACTATTAGCGCGTAAACTGTTATGCGTATCCTGCTTGAAAACGTTCTCACAGGAAACATTCTCGTCGTCGTCGTCGTCGTCGTCGTCGTCGTGTCGCCGTTGTCGTCGCATGGAATTTTCACGATACGAGGTAGAACCGTAGACAGGAAGCGTGATCAGAAGAAGATGCAAAAAGAGGAAGAAAGATAAAAAGTACGTTTCCACGAAGAAAAGAGCCTTCGGTTAATCTCAAATGTCCACCTTGAAACAGATTCCACGCATACTAGCGAAGCGAGGTATCGCGTTCGTGCCGTTCGTCGGAGTGCATGAGAATAGCGATCGCCTAAGGGACTTAAAAGAAGAATCGTACGTTCGTTTTGTTCGGACATAATCTCATTGCCGGCTTCGTATTCTCGATTTAGCCTTGCTCGTCTCTCCCTCTCTCTCTCTCTCTCTCTCGCGATATTACGGTGCGGTGCTGTGACACACGAGCGGAACACACCCATGACGGGCTTATGCGTCTCTCTCGCATTCGATTGTACGGAGATAACTCGCCGGATACTAAGTCTGATGTCATTGGCGATCTCTCGTACGATTATCGTGCGCATAACTTGTTACACGGTCGTAACGCGGCGACGGCGATTGACATTTACAATAATTTATTGGCGCATTATTATATTCCCTGGCTACGGCGGCGGGGGGGGGGGGGGGAAAAAA
>NW_017305299.1:257616-261312 GCF_001594115.1 Trachymyrmex septentrionalis
AACAAGGCGCGTATTATTGAGCAAGCCACCGCGTACAATCACGTCGTTTACGTGAAATCGTACGAATTTCCAGGGAGCCGATATCAAAGCCCGGATCCTATAAAGCGGTGCACTTTCCTGAATTAATTGCTATTTACAAAATAAACTCGAATGCTCGGGAAACGCGTTGCAACAGAATAAATTAACGGAATGATGCATAATTGAATTGAAATTTCTATCATAATGTTTGGACGTGATTCAATCTACATGCATCAGATACGCAACGCGTCGTTTAAGAGGAACATTCGAATTCGGTGGCGTGGAAATTCGTAATCAAATATTAGCAAATTTCACATTCGCTAACAACAAAACTTTTTCGAATGATAGTATAAATAACAGTTATCGATATCGTAATTGGAGTGTACTATATCGTAAAGTGGACAAACCTAGCGCGTGTATACAACGCGACACAATTTTTATTTCCATCTATTGATACAAAACAGAATTCTCGCCACGATAACGCAACACGAAAAGAGAATTTGTAAGCAATCGAATTTTGTCATTTTATCGATCGCGATTGGAAGATACTTTTTACTGTAATTCACTTCAATAGTTAAAACGGGACTGCAACACGTGCTTTACGTTTTTCATTGTACGTCTGTTTTTCAAGATTATTTACATAGACCGGAATTCAGAGTTGTAAATAATTTTCAGTCTTTGAGTAAAAGCGCCATATTTATATTTTGGATTAATATTTTACAGATCTCTATTTTATGAATCTGTGTTTAAAAAATCTGTGTTTACTTACCATTCCTAGTATCGAATCTTCAATTATCAGCTGAAATAATCACAGATTTATTAAGTAAAACCTTCATACTCTGATTAATGAGAGTACTGTTTGATATTTTAATTAAATATAGTAGTAATTATTACAAAAAAATATAGTAGTTATTTAAAAAATATCTATCCAAAATCTAATTATTTTGATGCAACACGCAGTACATAGAATTTATCATTCAAATAAATAATTAAAATCTACCATTCAACAATTTCAGATTTTATTCGTTCTTAGATCATCGGTTTGTAAATTAAAAAAATATTTAAAGATTATTCCTTACATATATAAAAATTAAACGTTGAGATTGTCGAATAATCCAAAATTTACAAAACTATGATTATCCCTCAGGTAATGAGTACCGGTCTGAAAAATTATACATTTCATATTTATATTTATCAGATAATATTACGTTAAAGAGAAAGTAAAGAACGTATGAAAATTTAATTAGAATTATGAATCGCGTAGCAGTAAAATCCTTATCACATGGCACAGTGAATTCCAGTTAACGCTGCGTATTCGACACGAGGTCAAGCGTTTCTGCGGATTCCGATAATTAATTTCCCTCAGCAATCACCACCGCGGCAGTACGATAATCTCCGAATCTTGTAAGCAGACCGTATCGGCTTCGGCAACAAGCGAGGCAAGCCTAATATCGTCCTTTACGATTGTCGCAACAGCGACCAAGCCGCGCGACAAGCGCGAAGATATTTGCGTACGTGCAAAACTATCACCATCGGGGGAGCCAATACGCGCTTAGACGGCGCAAATGTGCGTCGTAAAAGCCTGGCCGTAGGCCTCGTCGACCGCTAAACATGGGCGTCGACGTGTCTTCGTGTTGCGACCGCCCATCGATATTTCCCGTTGGTCGTTCAATAATAATTTATACATACATACGGCGCGGCGCGGCGCGGCTATGTCTAGTTTGTAGGGTAAAGTCGCCTTAACTATCGTCGGTGCCGGGTAAAGGCGCGGCGAGGTGTACGACTGGTACCGCCATGGACCGACCCAGGATCGGCATGCTTTCGCGACCACGACGAAAGAACGTATTTTATGCTAATTGAATTCGCCTTGTCGCGAGTCCGCGTGCAACCGCGGCGGTATAACGCAGAGAGGTAAAACGGGCTTCTCGCTCGGTGGTTTTTTTCTTCATGCGCAGCCACGATGCATACTCCTTCTACCAGCAGATCGGCATCTGTGCAATCGTCACGATCGATTACATCGGCAGTGCGGGTGTGCGTCGCGCGATTAGCGAACTGGTAATTTATGTCGAGCCGGGTCGCGCTCGCAACGAGTTCCGGCCCAATTAATAATTCAAACACTCGCGACTCCCGTCGTGCGCTCCGCGAATTTGTCACATTTTACGTAATCATAACGATTTATTAAAAACCGATTGGTGCTTTATACGAATGAAAGTTTCAATCCCGAAACACGATAGGTGTTTGCATTTAGTATTATTAAGCACTAAGAAGATCGCTTTAAACAAAAATATAGTTATTTTTATTCTTTCATTTATTGCCGTCGGTCGAATTTCAATTTCAATTTCAAGGTCTAATTAGAGATTACTATTCTTACATTTCTATTATATTTCGGGTTTTACTTTTGACTTACTAGCGTAGTACTCGCGACAATTAAAGATGACGCAATAGATTTGCAGCGTATATTCTATCACGATAGAAATTTCTTCGCCGAGGAGGACACGGCAGTAATGTAAACTGCCGTAAATTATCGATCGATATGCGGAATTAATCGGTTCCCGCGAAATACGATAGTAGCGCATATATTCTCCGTTAGCCTATACAATATGGACCAATAAAAACAGAAGTACTCGAGTAGCGCTTCCTGGTAACTGTCTTGCAAGAATATAGGGATATATTTACTTGCCAATTAGCCGCATTCAACCGGGGTAGCAAATTCTTGACTAGTAACGACGGTGAACGCGTAATAGATTGCAGAATCGATAATATTTTCATGTAATGTATATGCATTCTCAATGACGCGGAACTATAATTAATCAGTTTAATCAAATATCGAAGATGAAAACTTTTAATAATTTACTATTTATTCACACATCTTATCATCGAAGGTATAATAGAACTTTCATTTATGCATTTGTGTTACGTAACGAATTTTCAAGAAGTCAAATTTTTCCTACGACTAGACTTTTGATTTACGTCAAGTATTCCGAATGCAGAATCCAATAGCGAATGGAAGTCGCATTTATTAAATTAAATCCTATCGGCGGATATCGACGGATATCGGCGGATATCGGCGAGTCGGAGATCTCCTCGACTAAAGGATGAAATATCGCGCGAGTGCAAGTAACATATGCACCATAACTCCCAATTATTTCATTTCGGATGAGAGCGCACAGGTCGATCTACGGATGTCATATTTGTCTTTGTCGAGCATATTCTAGTATAATCGGTGAATAAATCCTTCCGAAAGAATCAACGGAAATCATGATTATTAACCCGTTATAAATTCGGAAGAGACAGATTTCTCTCCGAATACATTCGGAATAATGAACAATTTTATGACTGTGTCTATTATATGACTGCCGTATTATATGACTGTACGATCTGAACAAAGACAAGATATTTAATGACTGTTCGTTTTTTCCAAACTTCTTTTCGGCCATAAAGAGTTAACGAAGAGTCAACGACGAGATATTTCGAGATATTTGTCCGAGTGCCCGTTTTCGCCGGTCGTCAAAACGGATTGCCAGAACAAATCATTTCTTATATGGCCAATCAAAATTTGTGGGTACGTAAGAGAGAAAAAGAAAAAAAGAGAAGGAGACGAGGGACAGAAAGAAGCACGCACACACGCACACACGCACACACACACACACACACACACACACACACACACACACACAC
>NW_017305299.1:261895-264645 GCF_001594115.1 Trachymyrmex septentrionalis
ACACACACACACACACACACACACACACACAACAAAACAAAGATGACACAATAAAGAGGAAAAAGGAAAAAAAGATGGAGGCGAGAACGCCGCGAGGCCCCATGCCGAGCCGAGTCACGGTCGGATTTCTTTCGCTTTGAAATCCTTCGACGACGAAGCCCTGCGTTTTCTTCTTCTTCTTCATCTTCTTCCTCCTTCTCCTCCACGCCTTTGTGAGTCTGGCGCCGTGATTTTTCACGGTCTGCGTCGAGGGCTAATCGAAATAGTGAGCGCCACCTCAGCCCGACTATATTTAGCCCTTTTACCGTCTCTCTCTCTCTCTCTCTCTCTCTCTCTCTCTCTCTCTCTCTCTCTTTCTATCTCTCTAGCCTCTCTCGCTCCACATTGTGGGTTGTTTTATTTCGTCGGAGCGAGAATACCTGTCTCGTGACACCAACGATGATAATATTGCGTTTCGGTGGTACAGTGTAAAACAACCTAGATTATTAGGTTTTAATATGTATGCCAGTTGATACAAGCGCAAATAGAATTTTTAATAGCATATTGTTTATGAAATATCATCATTTATTCATGATACGTGCCCAAAATAATGTTTGTTAATAAAATTTCCTCGTCCTAGATATTGCATATATATTTGCTTATCGAAATGATAATAAGAAAAGCACAATCATGCGTTTTTCACTGTATTTATCAAATTATAGAATTACGCGTATTCCGATATTGTTTTTGTTTATGTAAAAAAAAACTTTAAATTCTGAAAGAAAAGTAATTACCTATAATAAAATATTTTTAATTAGATACTACATATATAAGTAAATAACTATTACAGTAATTAATTAATTACCAACATTAAACTCGGCGAGCAATTAACAGGATTGGATATAAATTTACATCGAATTATTAAGCTGTAAGGATTCTGTTTCACCATTTAGAACCTTTATTTCTAATTTGTCGCGTCTTAAAACATTACGGTCTTAAAAGATATCTTGTTTAATATTAATTAATTACTATATAAGTAGATAAGTAATTAATAATTGTATAGATACGTAAAATAATTAATATTAATATAAATCTTTAATTATACTCTATGTCACGTAACAATAACTTGTTGAAAAATTACTTGACAACAATTAGGTAAGCATAAATAAAAATATGTATTTAGATTTTCTCTTCTGCATCCATTTACATATTTCTCTTCTCTAGTCTATATAAAAGCTTTACATTCTTTCATTCCGATAGTTAATCGAAATATGCAAACGTCATCCCCGACTTCTAAGCTTTCATCTTCTAGCTCTACCTTCTCGAGACCTCTCGCCTTCTTTTTATGCCAATGCATGGACCTTCGGGATATTTGTTCCATGACGTCCGATGCGCCGTCGGAGGTCCGAACTCTAACACCTTCGTAACAAGAAATAGAATAATGCGAATCGATGTTGATCATGCTGCAGATTAGCCCGTAGCTGTGCTCCGCGGCATTAATCACTTGTGGTCACTGACAGGTCTCGCCGTTTCCCGTCAGATTGCGATTGATGGTTGAAATAATGAACGGCAAGTTTCAATAAGCTTTGCATTAACATCCTCCTCTGCTCTCGCGATATCGAGCGGTGTCCTTTTCACGCTCAAAAGTGCTTATACACTTTACGGGAACTAAGCATAATACTCGGTGGTATACGCTGATATAAACCAACTCTGTAGAAACTCAATTTCCTAGTACTTAAGGCAAACATACTTATATAATAATATCCAAATAAGATAGAGAGAGAGAGAGGGAGAGATTTCGTACCAAATGCGCGCTACCACCAATCCAGTTGTGCTTCGTTTTCACAAGTTCGTTATAATCTCATATATCGTATTAATATTTCCGTATATCGTCGTCGTCGTCGTCGTCGGCGGTGTTCCCGCAAAATTGCGAAGAGAGATACCGCCCCCGCAAGTCTTACCATTTCCCGCGCTCGCCATTCATCCCACGTTGAAGATCGCGAATTCGTTTCGTTGTAACGTAATACGTGACTTCCACGCTTAATTAGACGCAGTGATCTGTTGACATTTCGGATGACGTAAATGTTCTAAAATATACGGTGTACGTATATACGTATATACGTTGTATAATCAGTTTTAGCAGTTGAGCTGCGTCAGTGCTGCGATTACTGGTGAGAAGCTTTCCAAGTATCGTTTGTATGAAGCCTTGACATTAAAACACACCCCTTTATTACACCGAAAGTTAAATGGCGAACGTAAGATAATACCGGCGCGGAGCTGAAAAATATCGAGACAACACTCTCCCTCTCTCTCTCTCTCTCTCTCTCTCTCTCTCTCTCTCTCCCCTACGTCGCCAAGAATTAACAAGGCTCTCAGGATGACGTACGTGCCTTTCGTACTTTCCAAGCTAAACGGCCCATTCGTATTCGGCATCGCCGCTCCGCACCGGGAGAAACGTCGCACGAGTCTCACGACGAGAGAGAGAGAGAGAGAGAGAGTTTCGCCGGTCTCCGCGTGTTTTGGGTAACACGAAACCCGGTTTTGTGTTTCAGGCAGGTATGCTGCACGGCGATCACGGCGAGTTCTGGCTGGAACCAGTCGCCGTGTCCCTGGAAGAGAAACGTGGCGCATCGTCGGCCGACGAAGCGACGAGCGGCGACTTAGGCGCCGGTGCCCGCGCGTCGGTCTACGGGGGCCCGACAGCCGGCCGACCTCATCTCGTCTTCCGGCGCTCGGCCGAGCGGCGGCAACGGCAGCTCGAGATCGGCGCC
>NW_017305299.1:264778-265096 GCF_001594115.1 Trachymyrmex septentrionalis
GCCCCCCCCCCACGCACTCAACCGCCGCTCCGTATCCCGCACCTCTCGTAATGTGTATCGCATGTATTTATGTGTCTGCCGTGTACAATGTAATTGGACGCGGTGTGGTACGGAACGTGGGCGTGTCATCGCCGCCGCCTTGTGTCTCTCCTTTATTTTTCGCTAACAATAATATCCATGCGGGGAGGAAGGCGCGGGGGTGGGCGAAAGAAAGGGCGTGTAAAGAGTGTTTAGTTCTCTCGTGCGAGAATATTGGAGCGGTATTAGAATTCGATTCTAACAAACGTACCTTTCTGGTGTGTCCTGCGGCTCAACAAC
>NW_017305299.1:265196-296784 GCF_001594115.1 Trachymyrmex septentrionalis
AAGCGGTATTAGAATCATAACGGTATTAGAATCGATTCTAACAAACGTACCTTTCTGGTGTGTCCTGCGGCTCAACAACAATCTCACTTCCCAAAACTCGATACGTAAGGTTTCCTGATATGAGCGAAACACTTGCACGAAAGTTTCAACGGCCCACCGATCTCTGCGATAATTCGAACGATAGTGAGAATTAAGTCGATTTGCTGAATCTGATTCGGCCGCCGTACAAAACCCGAAATTACCGCTCTCACGTAATCTTTGGCACAAACTTTAATTTTACGACCTAGCCACCTAGCCCTTCTGGCTAGCCGTTCTATATTTCGACGGATTAAACATGAGCGTGTCGATATGTAGAAAAGTACGATCGTACAGTTGATACGTCCCTCTCTCTCTCTCTCTGTAGGGCAAAACGCACTACCCACGAGGGAATAATCCAATTCGCTGCAAACCCGTAATTAACTACAATGTGTATCCATTTCGGCAAGCCGGCCGAGCTATCGGGCGGATCACATAAAATCTTAATTGTAGACTTATGATCTACCAACCTACATAAATCAACCGCAGTATTAAAATGTTCCATGATATGGTAGCTATTTTCTTGCTCGATCGATTGACAAGGATTAAGAGTATATTCGTACATTTTTAGCAACACAGTTAAAATTATTAGAACCATTAGTAAATTAGTGATACAAACACACAATACGTAAATCAATTACAATATTGAAACGTTCAATGCTATGGTAGCTACTTTTTTCGCTTCGTCAGTTGAAGACAAGAATTATGAGTATTCATACAACTCTAACAACATTTAAAATTATTAGTGCCACAAGTAAATTAATGGTAACAACCACACACAGTACGTAAATCAATCGCAGCATTAAAGTGTTCCATGATATGGTAGCTACTTTCTCGCTCGATTGATAAGAATCACGAGTATTCGTATATTTCTAGAAACGTTTAAAATTCATTTACACCACAAGTAAATTAACATAAGTAAAAGCACACACACACACAGTACTCGTACCTTTTTAACAAATAATTTAAAATTATTAAGTATCACAAATACAAGTAAATTAACGATTCAACAATAAGAAATAAAAGTAATGGCCATAACGGTCTAGCTAGATTTTTAATGCTTAAATAATTCAATTTGATTTACTATATATTATACTATATATACATGTACATACATGCATGTACATATATCGTATAATATGTATTTGTAGTCATTCGAACTACGCGCTGAATTTTTCACACTTATAAACGCAATCAAAATACTAAATTTATTTATTAAATACAGTTTTTCAGCATATTAATACCTTTCTAATAGGACGCCTAATTGAGCCTCAACCTATTAAAATTTCTTGCCAATTTAATAATTGTAATATTACTAGAGTAGTTCAATTTGAATAATAATTCAGATTGAATTATTCAAGCATTAAAGATCTAGCTTTGACCATTATGGCCACTACTTTTATCTCTTATTATTGAATTTTCAAATGTACGGTCCGGTAAGATTCTTACTGTTCTTATTGTTTAAATTAACGGTAAAAGCACAGCCACTAAGAAATAGAAATTAGCTACTACATTGATCATGACAGCACGTGAAATATCCGACAGAACCGCGTCGATTGACAGAAACGCGGCTCGAATGGCAAACTCAATCAGGCCTCGTCCAAGTTCAAGGCCGTGGGCGAAGGAAACATTATCAAGCGAAGCGGTGGCATCGTTCCAAAAGATCGATCAGTACTCCGCGTCATGTCGAGGCTCTTGTCGTCGCTGACACGACGATGATGGCTTTTCACCAGGATGGCGATGTGGAAACCTATCTCCTAACCATTATGAACATGGTGTCCGCGCTTTACCTCGATCCAACCATCGGCAATTTCATCAACATTGTGGTGGTCAGAATTATTCTCCTCGAAGAAGAAGACCCGGAGGTATTTACTTCATTCGTTCAAAGTCGCTTTTAAATCAATTTAACATACGTTTATATGTGTAATAAATATGTGTAATAAATATGTGTTATGTTACGTTCGCGCATTTCGATCGATAGATAGAACAATTACTCGAGATGAATCCGATTTCTGTCCCAGCAAAGACTGGACATCACGGTGAACGCGGATAAGACCCTATACAATTTCTGCAAATGGCAGCAGAAACTAAATCCGAGCAATGATTCGCACCCGAATCATCACGACGTGGCGATCCTGGTGACGAGGGAGGACATTTGTTCACGTGCGAATACTCCTTGCAGTACATTGGGAGTGGCTCACGTCGCTGGCATGTGTCAACCGGATCGCAGCTGCAGCGTCAACGAGGACAATGGGATCACGTTGGCGCATACAATCACGCACGAATTGGGGCATAAGTAAGCGAAATCGGAAAAACAATCGGAAAGGGGACTTTATTTTTAAATACAAAATATCAAGTCAAACATTTTTCACGTGCAAAATGAAAGCGTGATAATAATATTTATTATGAAAAAATACGTATATGCAATTTTCAATGTTCTACCGCATATTCTGTTCAGCTTTGGAATGTACCATGACACGGAAAAAATTGGCTGCAGTAAACGTGAGGGTGACACTCTGCATGTGATGACGCCGACCTTTGAAGTGGATGCTGTTGGAGTGGCGTGGTCTAGATGCTCTAGAAGAGACATCACGAATTTTTTGGAGTAAATAAAAAACGTTTGATGAATTCAATTATTTTTTTACATATAAATAAAAAGAGTAACACGTATGGATTCCTCGAATTCCAGCCAAGGAAAAGGCGATTGTTTGGAAGACGAACCGGCGGACAACGATTACGCATATCCGGATTTGCCACCCGGTGCAATGTATAATGCTGAGCACCAATGCAGACTCCAGTTTGGCGTGAGAGAAGCTTTTGTCTGCTCCCCTTTACAGGAAGTAAGCAAAGACCATAAAGATGGTAAATGGCCAGTCTGAATCCAACTAGGATCAAGCCGATTTAAATGACTGCGGCATTTATGATTACAGATCTGCTCGAAACTATGGTGCATTGTGGACGGCTCCTGCACTACTATGCTACATCCAGCAGCTCCAGGAACGCATTGTGGAAAACATATGGTATGTAACGAGAATTTCTCTTAAAATAGTGTGTTGCTTTTATAAGACAATTTTTTGTAAAATATACACCATTAACCCATGAATAGTTATCCGAGATGTTTTTATACTCCAGTGAGAAATTGTTATAGATATTATTTTGTATGAATACTGTTTAATCTTTTTATATCTTTTTTTAATAATTGTTCTTTACGAATCTGGAAATATGCAATTCCATCGAGAGAACTATCGATAAAAAAGCGTTATATTAAAATCTTTATTTTTTTTTTAGAAATACTCTGCCATAAACTGCCCAAAATACTCATTTTATTTGATTTCTATTTACTTTCTTGTTTAAAGTCGTGAAATTCCTATCTCTATGTTTTCGAATAGTACTAAAGCGGAAAACAATCAATAATATACAATAATATTATTAATAATAATAATTGTAATTAGAGTGTAAAAACACCTTGGGTAATCGTTTGCATAATTAAAGGGTGACTCTTTTCAAGTTAATTAGATTTATCCGAGAGAAAATGTGTTCAGTGAAGATATTGAATTTTCTAATCTAGTGGTTTATGTCGCTCTTTGCGCAGTGGTGTCAAAATCAGGAATGCGTGCCCATCGTTGATCGACCGCGGCAAATCGACGGCGGTTGGGGTGAGTGGGGGTTATGGAGCGAGTGCTCGAGAACTTGCGGCGCCGGGGTCTCGATTGTCGAGAGGAAGTGCGATCATCCGGAGCCCGCATACGGCGGAAAGTTCTGCATAGGTGAGAGACGCCGCTACAAAATCTGTAATACGCAACCTTGTCCGGAAGGCACGCCGAGTTTCCGCGCCGTGCAATGCAGCAACTACGACGACAAAGAGTACAAGGGAAAGAACTATACTTGGCTGCCATATTTTGATCAAAGTAAGTGAACCTTTAAGCGCTATGTGACACGTGAAACGCTTCTCTGCGATCGCGTACCATACGGTCCTTCAGGCTCTCTGGGATAGACTTCAGGGATCGATAGATATCACACACGTACAAAAAGTAATTTTGCTGGAAGATTTAAAATTTTACTGGAAAGAAATATGAAAATAATTTTATTAAGCCATATCAAAATAATTATGTTAAAAACTAAAAAATAATAAGCAATATTGTAAAAAAATGTTGATATTCCAGCAATCAATTAGAGCTTCCAACGAAATTATTTTGATGCTCCAACAGAATTATTTCAGATCTGTATCTAGAAAATTTTAAATTTTTTAACAAAATTATTCTCTTCATGTATAAAAACAAAATCAACTCTTTTTAAAAAACCTGCATCCACCGACGTATTTTTAAGAGCTACGCGTCCAGTCGCGCGCGTGACGTTCGACAATATCTCGTTCATATTCTTTGATCGTGTTTTTGCAAAAAGAGAAGAGAAAAAGCAAAAACGTGAACTAGAATTTTCAGACGTCACGCGCAATGTTGCCGCACGATCGATTGCGTGCCTTACAACTGATTCGAACAAGGACGCTGTGCTCGTTAAAAATGCATCGGAGGATACAGATTTTTTAATAAAAGTTATTTTACCGAGATCTATCATTCTCTGAGGTTTGTCCCAAATGTCCCGAAACAATCAGTATATAATTTCCGTACTCCATGGTTTTCGAAAATTGCGTCTTATTAATGATTCAGCGGTTTAAACACTAATTACGACGCGAGATTTGATTTGCATCGTCCCATTTAGCGGAACCTTGCGAGCTTTATTGCACCGATACAGATGAAAGCGTAATCGTACCTTGGGGAGAGGCTGCTCTCGATGGTACTCCATGCAACGTTGGTACCAGGGACATGTGCATCGCTGGCATATGCAGGGTCAGTGTTCTTCAAAAGAATTGCATCTGCAACAGAATTTTAAAAGTTAAAAATTTTTGGTTTTCAATTTTTTATAACGGAAAAAAGCTTTAAAGATTAAATAACTCCAACTTTTATAGAAAGTCGGTTGTGATTGGATGGTGGATTCCGATGCTACGGAAGACCGCTGCGGTATTTGTCACGGTGACGGTACTCAATGCGAGACTACTAGTGGCGTTTACGACAAAAACGAGGGTCCCGGATATAAGGAAGTTATTATCATACCTTCCGGCTCTCGAAATATTAAAATCGAGGAGGTCGGGAATAGTAAGAATTATATTGGCATCGGCGTGCCGAATTCTGACAAGTATTTCCTGAATGGAAAACGGTGCGTATATCTTATCAACCGTAAAATTATAAATTATCGAATAACTATCGCGAGTAACTAATTGCGAGATCAAATCTAAAGCTAACTTATATATATGGCTACTGTAATAAAAAAAAAATTAAAAGGTCCCACACTCAAGTTGTATATATAGTTTTATGGGGCGATACAAAAATTTATCTACTGTAGTTTAGATTTTGATGAAACAAATTTTCAAATCGTGAAATATATAACGTGATGAAACACTTAAACTAAGATTCTGATCGGACAGGCAGATCACTTTAGCGGGCGAGTATGAAGTCGCCGGGACGCCAGCTCTCTACGAACGTGATCGAGACAGAGAGAAGATCAGAATCCCAGGACCTATTAAAGAAGATATCGCAGTCTATGTGAGTACATTCTAACAACATGAATTGCTTAAAACGCAATAGTTGTTTAACAACCGAAAATTAAAACAATTTCATGTTTATTTTATAAATTTTCGTAATTGCATTTTTCTCGTATATCTATACGTGTAGTCCAATTCTGAATCGACACAAATTAAAATTAACATAGCATTAATGTTATAATTTAGCATTCAGCATTATAAATGTAATGTAATATATGGTGTTACGTAACAATTACATACAATTATTGAGTGGGAAATTATAACACTGATACTATGTTATTTTTAACTGATGTCGACTGAGTTTGCGAGTCGATAAACTTCAACAGTTTTATTTTTTCACTTATCATCCTCAGTAATCCATCTTCATTATTTCAGTTAATTTACAGAGGTCAATATCGCAATTTCGGATTACGTTATGAATATACCGTACCGAAAAAAGAGCCTGATCGCGCCCCGGAATATTCGTGGGTATTCTCCGATTGGACCCTCTGCACAGTCACTTGTGGTGGCGGCACTCAAACTTCACACGCGGTCTGTCACGAAAGAAAAAGCGGCATCGTCGAGGACCTCTTTTGCGACGGTATAGAAAAGCCAGAGCAGAAGTCGCGCGAATGCAATTCGAATCCCTGTCCTGCGAGGTAAACCAACTTCGAATCCGATAAAACGATTGTAACAACATACTTTGAGAAATACCATTGCCTCGTAAACGAAAATAAATTCGAAGCGGTTGGATAAAGCTCCATTCGATTTTCAATGGCATCTTTTATGCATTCTCGCTTTACGATTGAAACTATTAGCTTCATGTTTATGTTACAAATTGTTAGAGAATTTGAAGACACACGAAATGATAAAAATACTTTTTGATATCAAGATACAAGAAAGATATATCTTTTTTTAGGAAGTGTTTGCACTCGTAGCTTTTTCAACGTTTCAGATGGTGGGTAGGTCCATGGCAAATGTGCCCTGTCACATGTGGTGATGGTGCACTACGCAAGAGATCGGTGATGTGTGTGTTCTCTGGCATGGGTACTGATCGATCAGACCTGGCTTTGCCCGATCGCGACTGCGACAAGCATATGCGGCCCGAAGAAATGGAGCCGTGCCCCGATCTACCGCCGTGTGGGCCCACTTCGGAGGTACCGTTGATCGTGTATGCCGACAACAAGGACATGTCATTCTACAACATCAGCCTGAACGAGCAGGACGGTATTACGATAGTCGACGGCCTCACCACCGAGGAGCCAGAGATCCTCGAGTTCGACAATGTCGTTGACGAGAATCCAGACAATTCCATGTACAACACCAAGTCAAAGTGGACAGTGTCGAAGTGGAGCCATTGTTCGAATAGTAAGAGGAGTAGAAAGGTCACCTGCTCCGTTCCAGGCGATTGTAATCCGAATAACAAGCCGCCCAGTATTGAGGACTGCTACAGTGGAAAATGGATTACCGGTAAATTATCAATTAATACTTTGTATCGATTTATTATACATAATACAATATTTATTATGATGAAATATTTATTTTATTTTATTTTTTTTTTTTTTTTTTGGAATTAGAAATTGTTCTCTTTTCTCTTCAACTGAAACTATACGAAAAGAAAATTGTATAAAATTGTATAATTGAGTAAAAATTAATTTTACAAAATTTTACTATTTGATAATATTATAAAATGCGTATATGAGCGATAGACTTTCAAAATGCGTTTTGTTCAAAATTTAATTTTTTTAGTTAGAGATAGCATAATGTTCAATGGTTGAAACACTCATATCATAAGCTACTCTGAGAGGTTCAGAAAGCATTTCTTCATCGTTAATTTATATGCTAAAAAAACAAGACATTTCGAAGTGTATTATGTTTTTTAACTAGAAAAAAACAAAATGCATTTGTTTAACATTTTTAACAATTGTATAGCAATTTTGTTTCATATTTCACATCCTATTGATTGTTATTTTTTATAAAGTCCGTAATTTTCTCGCATGCGTAATTCTTTCTTTTTCTGTTTTCTGAAAATTACAAATATTTTGGACAAAATACATTTAGAAAGTCTGCTCCTCATATATAAAGCATATTCGTGTGTTTGATAAAATGTTCATTGAAAAATATAGACAAAAAACATAAAATAAAATAGAAAATATGATCATTTTTAAATGCTAGAGATAAACTTTCGCTAAATATGTTATATATTTATAAAGATTATTACGTGACAGTTTATTAATTACAATTCCAGGAAATTGGGGAAGTTGCAACGCGACTTGCCTCGTAAAGTCTGGAGTTAAACACAGAGACGTACAGTGTCGTGATCGCGCGTCGGACTTGTTGTCAAACGATTGCAATCTCGACAGAAGACCATTTGATATAAAGCGTTGTTATTACCGACGGCAATGCGCCAACGAGAAAAATGGTAATTTCATTCGCACAATTAAAATGTACTCTCGACAGCTTTCCGCGCGTCTTTCATAAAATGTCGCTTTTATGCGAAAGAAACTGCTTTAAAGTAATTACGGTATATGTATACGAGTATGAACAATACGTGTATAAAGAACGTTTTTGAGAGATCTCGATAAAAAATATTTTCGAAAAATAAACGATAATCTCTCTCCTTTAAAAAACATTTTCAATATTATTTGCAGGCGTCTTTGTGAAAGACTTTGCTATTGTCGTACAATTTTAATAATTCATTTCTTTCTACACGGTATTTAAGAAGTAACATGTAATTTTAAAGAAGATTAAGTTCACTTTTCTTCTTTTCTTTTCTTCTCATATTTTGTCGCGCCATATAATTGATGTTGAATGGAAGTTCAAGGTAATCTAGCAGAGTTATATAACAGAGAGAATTAGAACGCGTAGCCGCATGTAATGCTAAGTTATGCTAGTTACGTTACAGATGGTTTGGCTTGTCCAAACTTGCGGAATATGCTCTTGTCCAAAGGCGTCAGGAAACTAGAATTTATACGAGGAAACCGCGGTTCGTAACGACTTGCTTTATGAGATCATACGCGATGTCGCTCGATTTGCATGCGCATGTGATGCACCTAACACGCGCTCGCGTGTTTGATAAATACTTATTATAAAGTACTTTAACCCGTAAAAAACAAATATCATTAGCATATACAAATGGCCTAAATGGATCCTAAAAGTTTACACATCAAATATTCATATCAATTGATTTTTTCATTTATAACATTAGATATTTCTTATAATAATACAAGGACAAAATTTTTTTAACTTATTGACTTAATTATGCTTACGTAACATAATTATAATATAGTCGCCTGCAAATCGTGTCACTGTATTGATATTTTTATAAGTGAATGTAAAATTTATATATTACATATCTATAAGTTAAAAAGATATAATAGATAAATTCTAGTTGTGTTACGAATACAATTAAATAAGCTTGAAAGAATTTTTTCTTATATTTGTCAAGTGACCGCGTATAAATCTCCGTATCCTATCTCTTTCAGATTGCAAGGATAGCGTGGTTCCATCTTGTGCAAACTACAGACGCATGTGTGATGTATCATCGATCGTACGAGAAAAGTGTTGCGCCACGTGCACAAAACGACGGCGACACGTACGTCACAACAAACGGCACATCTTTACCGAATAATTAAATAAAGGGTTAACAAGCTGAGAGTGTGCAAAAGTATTTTAAAAATAAATCCTTTCAGCGGACAATACATCCGTCCTATTTCTCCACATTATTTGAATTAAGATAAAAGCGTAGTGGAAAACTTTATGCTTGTTTTGTACGTGATAATGAAAAGATGGAAAAACATATGACAGAGGTGATATTACGAGATTATATTTGTATAACTTTGTACTACCGCGTTTTTATATATATATATATATATATATATATATATATATATATATATATATATTTTGTATCAAGAGTATATTTTGTAACCGTAACGTCATTTATATGTGTGTGCATCACTTTACCGATCCACTTTACATTTGTTAAGATAATAATTGCAAAATATTGCAAACGCCAAATATTTATCAAATGCAATATTTTAATAGAGAAACGATCAAAATAGTAATATGAAACTAATATTATTAAAAAATTTCTATATAATAAATAGAAGTAACGATTCTTATATTAAAAATGTTATATAGTATATTTATCGCTTCATTCAATGTTTTGTTTAATTAAATAACGTACTAATTATTGTAAATTTTAGATAAGACCGTTTTATAATACTAAAACCGTTTTTCTACAAAGATATTTAATTGTCATATCATGCAATAAAAAATAGTTTAAATAATTTTCGAATTAAGGGATATTTTTTGGACATGTATGAAAATTCTAAAATTATTTAAAAAATTGCTTATTTGTATAATATATCTGGCTAATTAACGCAATAAATATTTTATATAATAAATCTTTTAAATATTTACTCTTGATGTATGTACATAATATAAAAAATGTTGAAACAAAATTTAGAAATAATATTTTTATATACACATTTCTACATTGTAATAATATAAAATCCATTTTTATATACAAAAAATTAATCAACACAAATCAACAACAAGAAAAGAATAAACTTGCGTTCTCTGATTATCTTTTCATTAATTCATGTAAAATTATTTTGTACGCATCTAAAATAAATTCCTTTTTCCTCTATTCTCCTAGAAAAAAAAAAGATAAATGTTTTACAACTACAGCTGATTTATAAGTAGCTCGTAATATGCTGCTTACAAAAAAAACCGCTTTGTTAATATTAATATTTAATTTTATATGTTAAAGAAAATAAACCTTAGTAATTATAAATTTAATGTTAAGAAATTGTAAAATCTCAATAAAATCGTGTGTTCTTCGACATTTTATGATACGAATAATGTCACAAATTTTATTGAAATTGTCACATTTATTTAGATAGCATTAATTTATCCTTTACTCCTTGAGATTCGTAACAAAATTAGACTTTTTAAATTTGTCAAATGATAGAAAAAGAAAAGTAGTTCAAAATACGTTTAATAAATTTTACAGAATTCATTTTCTGATCCAAGAATTGTGTATTCGTTCTCACCAAGCCCACTGGCGAGACAATATTCATTTCAAACCGCCATTCATGTAGAAATCCATTCTAATATGTTTACTTGCCGTAAGTGGCGTTGTAGTCACTATCGTAAAAGACCTTGGAAACGTCCTTGAGTGTAGTATTACTCCATATTACTCCAAACTACACGCTCCATTCATGAACTCTATAACCTGTACATCTTTGTTTTGACAGTTCGCAAATGATTACTTCCGCGCTACAAACGAGCTTGTATGATTCCGATCGAATTATGAATAAGATTTTTCGCCTGAAAGGCGTGTAACGCACAATAAAGTAATGCTTATTTGTTGCGCTTTGTAATATAATCCGTGAAAATGTCCGCAATTATAGATGACAAAGTTGTCGCAGGTGCGAAGAGTTCAAATACTGTCAAGCAAGATCCAATTGTAGCGTTAACGGTACGTAAAATACATTAAATCTTTCCTATACATTGTTTTTTCTTTCCTTTTTCTTTAATTTTTATTGATATGTCACATTTAAGTATTATTGTTTTTACCTGCTGATTGCTATTAATTCCAGGAAAGGGTAAGAGCTTTGTATCTCTTTCGAGATCGTTATTTTGAGACACATTCTATTGATGAAGCGATTAAAAAAAATATTGACGTGGAGAAGGAAATGAAAGATACGCTGAGCAAGTTTGATGAATGTAAAGGATACGAGATTGATGGTTCACGTGCAAAGTATTATTATTTAAAGGGAAGAGCTCTAAACGTAGTGGACCGTTTCATTCCTCAGGCAGAAGAACTTTTGAGTAAAGCAGTGAAATTAGAACCTAAATTAATAGAAGCTTGGAATGAGCTGGGAGAATGTTATTGGAAGAATGATGATATAAAACAAGCAAAGAATTGTTTTGTTGGCGCTCTGCAACATGTATATTTCTTTCTTACTTTATTTAACATAGCTTTCATTAGTTAAAAGAAAAAAATTTTTAAACAATAAATTATTATGCATTACATATATATAGCATATTTTATTTCTTTTTTAGGACAGGAATAAAGCATCTTTACGAAATCTGTCGATGGTACTTAGACAGGAGCAAACATCATCCTTTGAAGAACGAATAAAAAATATTCAACAAGGAGTGGAACATGCTAAGGAGGCTGTAAGCCTTGACACAACTGACGGAATCTCCTGGGCCATATTAGGGAATGCCTATCTGTCTTCCTTCTTCACTGTAGCACAAAGTCCGAGTACATTACGTTCATGCATGTCGGCATATATGCAAGCGGTAAGCCTATGATGGATGACGAATATTTGTTTATTATATAAACATATTATTGCAAATAACATAATGTACAATTTTGTCTTTATATATTAAAGCCTTAATTTCTTTTAGGAAAAAGATATTATTGCAAGAAGTAATCCTGATTTGTTTTATAATAAAGCGATAGTAAGTATGAATACATTTCTGTAATGTTTATTTTAATATTTCTTTTCTGCTTGAAACTCCTTTTAATTTGCAAATTCATTTTAGGCTCTAAAATATCAAGAAGAATATAACTTAGCGTTACAATCATTTGAAAATGCAATGGCACTCGATCCATTGTGGGAAACACCGCGCAACAAACGTGATGAATTATTACAATATCTTAAAGATATACAAAATTCAATTAATAATAACGGTTACGTAAAACCAAAACGATTATATCAATTAATACGGGTATTTATATTATAGAAATTAATAGTAATAGATAATTAACAGCTAGATATATTAATACGTGTTATTAATACATATGATAGTATAACATGTGATTTTGGCACAATATACATATTTATAGGTTTATAATTAAATGTAGGCATTGGATGTTAAACACTTAGGACCATACAAAGATGGAGCATACACATACGGGGGAAAGTCTATAAAATTAGATTTAATTCCGTTACAAGAATTAACTCTTGGATTGAACATGGAAAAAGTCGTATTTGGAAAAGTAATTTGTTGGATTCAGGATTCGGATTGCGTTCCTTTGTAAGTTTATCTACTTTCTATATAACACAAATTTTTCCGCTGGACATTAACTTGTTAAAGCTGTACAATTACTTTTTTTCCAGTGCTTTTTGTCTCGTGGACGAACAGAAAACATGTGTTGTTGTTACTGTATATAATCTAGCTAAAGGCCGTGGAGTTACGGTCGGGGATTCTGTTGGTATACCAGAACCTTTCGTTATACATCAAAAATTTTCCTATATGAGTAATGTAAGTGTTGTGTACAGTGTGTACATATTACGATATGAATCGAATCTTGTCAAACTTATAATAATACATTTCTCCTTCATTCTTTTTTAGGATTTTGATTACAAATCTATACGCGTTGAAACACCGATTGTACTTGTAGTTAATGGAAGAAAATTAGGTCGAGAGCAACAAGCTAGCGCAAATTTGCATACTTTTAAAAAAACAGATTAGATTTAATGATGAGCGATATGTCGAGCATTGAATCACGTCGAGTTCTCAGTTATTGTCAGTTATAAATAATTTTCGGTCTTACTCTTATTTTTCAATAATAACATATACTTTTTGAATAATGAAACTCATCAGTATATATTTAAGACTTTGTGCAAGAAATTTAAAACAATATATATTTCAAACCGTTAAATGCACTAATACGTGTTGGCAATAATCAAAAAGAATAAGTTATACATGCTACGTTATATATATTTTATAACAAAATGTATGAGAAATCATTTACGTGCACATCTAAACTGCCGTATTTATAAAACTTATAAGAAAAAAGATATTCATACATATTTTTTTTCATTGTGATAATAATTATGTGCAAGTACAGTTCGTAAAAGCAGTAAATTAATATCTGCCAATTATTACTTTATAAGACTTCGCTTATATTTTTTATTTAAATTCACATGACTAAAGTAGAAATATATTTTATATATATGTTTTAAATAATGAACGTATTTTAGTCTTTATTTGATATTTAACGTATTTTAGTCTCTATTATCTGATACTTAGAACCCGCCTATTGATCTCTCGAATATTTTTGCACATTTAGTTCAAAACAAGAAGTTTCAAAAAATGAAGACGTTAGAAACCTTTAATCAAAGAAAGTATGATTTGTTGCTAAAAAATCAAACGAAATATCTATTATTTAAGTCTATGAATCAACGAATTCTGTGGACTCTTATTATTTTACTTATCGTGAGAATTTGATCTTCTATAATAAATTTTGATCATTAAGTCCTGCTACGTTTAGATTAACTAAAATAAAATAGAATCGTTCGAAGGACTGCCTTTATATTTTCCGAGAAGCGGCAAAATAATCAGTCCTTGGAAAATATAAAGAACTTGGTTTATTTTATAAAATCATATTATCTGATTAAGAATTTGTTTAATAATTTGTCATATGATGCAATTAAATTATTAAAAGAAATAGTATAAGGTATAGAATGCAAAAATAATTTTGATAGAAATTTTATAGTTACATAATTTTTATCGATATTAATTAGTATTAGATTAATTAGATAATCCAATTTGCTTAGTGTCATAAATAGTCATAGTATCGGTATTTTTTTTTATATCATGATTTTTGTATATCACGATATACTGTTCGTTCGAAGCCTGTACATCAAAATATTAAAACAGAACAAAGGTTGTAAGTATGTGTGTTTTGCGTACACACAAGAGTATCACGATAACTTCAAAAGAAGAAGGGAAAGGAAGAAAACGAGAAAAAAGTTTTTTGTATCAAATCAACTGTTTTGCAATACCATTAGATTGATTTGTTGTATAATATAAAATTTCCTATAATATTGATCCACAATATAAATTCATCTGCGAATATACATGATCATCTTTTAACAACTTATACGGAAAATATGTAAGAGAAAAAAAATTTTCTCTAGTTTTACAGAAAACAACAGGGCTTATTATAAAATAAAATACCTACATGTAAATTCGCATTTCAAGCGAAGTATTGATCCATTGATCCGATCTGCATGTGTTGTACAATGCACATCGGGTTAAACAAACGAAACGCACAAATCAATTTTTATATATGTATAAATATATAAAATACATACTACTGTCTCTTTTGTACGTCAATGGATCAATTTCGAGTAAAGAACTTACGGTATATTGTGACACCAAGTTCTTCAGTCAGATCGTACGAATAATGTTTGTGATATATTAAAAATATTTTGTATAAAGATGTTTTCTAATGATTACAATAATAAATACTTATTTATAACAATAACAGTATTTATGCATTATTGTATATACGTGGCAGAAGGATATATCCGTCCGAGGAACCTTTATAGTTAGCGTCGACGACTCACGACGGGCGTCGCTGAATCGTCACAATCATTTCTGGAGACACCGTGGATCCTCACACCACGTGTCGAAATTATCAGTGTCACTTACATTCTCGCACTGATATACATATTGTCGTTCGACGACATCAAGCGCGAGCGATATCCTAAATGCTTTCAGTCCGTCTACAATTGCATTACGCCATCACATATTCACCTCCCAGAGCTTGAAATAGTTGTCGATCACTTCCAGAAACCACTGACGTCTTTTTGAATCCTTAAAAGCTGGCGCCAATGTCCGCAATTGTAATTGCAGTAACGCTTCGTCGCCCAACAGGCTGTCTAGTTGCTTAAGCAACGCCGTGTCGCCGTGCAACTTTAGTAAACTGGCGTAAGTGAAGATATAATATTGCACCCGAAGACGTTGCACGGCCCACGCTTCCACGCTACGATTGCCGCTTGCCGATTGTATGGAACCCATATGCTCCGCGTACCATGGTGAAAAGTAATTGCTCAGCTCGAGAGACGACAGCTCCGCGACTCCCCGTGTCTTCAGTCGTTCTTTTATTCGCGAATATACTTGAGGAGTGTATACGAATACCTGGAAAAAAAAAAAAAAGAAACATTTCTTTCATCACACATTTATCAAGTGTCGTCCGAATTTAGGATCTGCAAATTTAGGACGACAACGGATGCTTGTTAAGATCGTCGTGCTCGATTAACGAAGAACAGAGATTGGGACCTCTTGATTACGACATCGTATATTTCAGACAGAGAGTTACGTGATTTCACTTTTACTGACATTGGCGAGGTGATGTAAACTATTAGTAAGAACTAGACTCGGTATAATAGGACGTGTTTCTATGCAGTTTACATATGTAAACTGAATTAAAAACGCATTTGTGTTAGTCGAGAGAATGTACGATAAATGAGTTTTGTTTCACTTTTATCTAACCGAGAGACTACAGCATTATTTTTACGGTAAGCCGATTGCAACAGTGATCAACGAACCGCATAATCAAGAAGGATGCGCCAATGCAAAGAAACGAATTTCATGCCTATTTTTATTATCGTTACGGCATTGAAGCGTTGATCGCAATTTCACGTAAGTGCGCACGTATAACATACACATTTTCTATCTTTACCTTTAAAAAAAAATATTCTGCTAGTCGTGAATATATTCATTATTCCATTTTATTAGAATGCGTTTCATAAATTATTGCATGCATCATTTAATGAGTTATTGCAAAATTGACGTATATATATAGCCGGTATTCAGAGTTTTTTATCCGTTCTTATTTTAAGATTGTGATCTTAAGTAATGTATTCATCATTAATGAGACTCTGTGATCGATATATTATTGTATATATATATCATCCTATTCTTATACTCGTATTTAAAACTGCTTAAAATACAGATATCACAAGCGATAGAGTCGTATTAATATATTAAAACATTTAAGACAATCTTAAAGTAAGAACGGACTATAAATACCAGTCCGTGATCATCTTATGACATCTAAGATTACTTAAAACGATCATAAGTATAAGAACCGATAATAAAACTATAAATACCGACCTGTATCTTGCAATGATTCTTATTTTATTAAAAATATGTGTGTGTGTGTGTGTGTGTGTGTGTGTGTGTGTGTGATTAGTCATTATTATTTATTAAAATATAAACGGTTCACTTTTACAATCTGACTGTTTTAAAATTAGATATTCCGATCGCTTACTTGATAAAGCGAATTTCCCGTAATATAGGAAGCGATGTAGTGTGAACCGAAGTTCCTGATAAATCGCACAACACTCGCGGTATCGCCGACCGTGACGTTCTCGGTTTGCCGCAACACGGAATCATCAAGGGCGAGAGTCTCAGCGGTGCCGGCGAGTCGTTGATTATCACGGAATCTAGCGACACGTACGAGGACGTAACAATGGTCGCCCGTGATGAAGGACGAGTTTATGCCGAGGTGCCTGGCTATGGCCGTCTTCGACCAACTACCAGTGAAGGCACGCCACGGCCTCTCGAGCTTCTCGAAAGTGAAGTCACGGAAGTAGGCTTGCAGAAGCTGTCTGTAAATATAAATTGAATATATAGAGAAATCACGTTGTTGCGCGCGATTTATCATCGCCGAAAATGCCAATTTCTTTTAAGCTTCCGCTTAGAATTAACAAATAACAAATTGCACTTGCTATTAAATATCGAAAGAGCAATGGCAACGCAATCTCGTGAATAAAATATTTTCTTATTTTTAACTTCCAATGTGTATCAAAATATAAATCAATCCATTTCCGCAATAAATTTTCAAATAAACAACTTTCATATTAACGTCTACACTTTGTAAATAATGAACTGAGTCAAAAAGTACATTTTAGTACATTTTCTTGAATTAAATTATTCAACTCCATTGTTTTAAATTAACAATATATTGAGTAGTGGCGACCTACAGAAATGATAAAAAATAACTCAAATTGGATATGATTTATGAATTTATCAGTGAGTTTTTATTTTTTATACCAAATTTTATATTAGCAAATATTTGCATTTAGTTCATCGCGATATCATGAAAAGTTTGAAATTATTATAACTTTGATGATTAGAGGTATATCCAAATAAGCCATATACGAGTAAATTCTATTGATTTTATCTGTCTTTTTGCGGAGACCTGTTTTTATCTATCTTATTGTGTGTAATCACATACCTGATATTGTCGCAAAATTCCATGTGAAAGTCGCCGTCGAAGACACTAGTACTTTTGCCTGTTTGGCGTTGCTTGGGCGGCAACGGCGTGGAATTCTTGAAGACGTCGAGGGTGGGCTCACGGAATATCCAGGTCTCCGTATCGTTTCGCGGCACTACTCGCATACTGATGCTCAGGTAACCGTAACGGCTGAAGACGTTCACGGCGCCGCCGAGTCGCGGACGTTGCGACCTGGTGATGTGGACGCCGATCAGTAACGCGAGCATCGATGCCAGGAAGAAGAGCCGCGTGCGTGACCACATCTCTGGGCGGCTACCTGGGTCAGTGATATCTGAAACGCAGATCAAATCGGCACGGAATTTATCAAGCAAATAACAAATTGACTACGAAGTCCATTTATCCTCTGGAGTATTTAAAACCTGACAGTTTCGATGTAATGTTCCAAATCTAAAAACTGAATGAATTCTGTATGAAAAGAAGAGTTGTGTTGAAATACCTTAAAATTTAGCCAGATACAAATCTGAAAGTCATTTTATTAGACTATCAAAATAATTGTGTAAAACGCTTACGCTGATAACAATGCTACAAAAAAATTTTAAGCAATCGGTTTAAACGTCCTATGTATTATAACGATATTGATGGTTCAAACAAAATGATTTCCATATACTGAGCTCACTCTGTACCTCCATAAATTAAAACGCTGCCTAGCAACGATATCTACCGTTAATTCACCGCGTCGTGGATGCCAGAGAAACGCTTCTAGTGTCCCATTCAATTTTGCATCATCAAGCGATATTCGCATCTTATGCGAACGTTGGGCTACTAAGAAGCCTATCTACCATGAAACAACATTCGCATCTTGCGAACGTTGGAATACTGAAAAGCCTATCACGATTCGAGGAAGCTGCGCTACCGGTCTTCAACCGCACGTGCACGTCTGTCTGATGCACGAAGTCGTTACCGCGTTGTAGCGTATATATTGTATCTCGTATCTATAGGTCTAGATGTGCTCCATCGAGGTGTTTGCACGAGTGAAGCCAGCGGCCTTCATCCCCACCTAATGACCACCTCGGACGAGCACCTTGGTCTACCGGTGTTCCTGAACCTTCTCTCTCCCCCTCTCTCTCTCTCTCTCTCTCTCTCTCTTCCTTCGTGCATTTTGATTAGATAATTCACTCCTTGTCGATCAAGACAGAACGGCGCATGCACATCTTCTTCCAGACAGCCGACGGCGAGTGGGCGACCAGCCGTCCCGCATCCGTTTCGCTTCGTCGCATCTCGATACGGAGGCGGACACCTTGCACGGACATCATAATAACGCAGACCATTGTCACGACTATCCAAGCTGCTCTGACGATCGTTAACTCGAATGATGCTTTTGGAACGAGCAGGGCGAAGTGAGAGGTCAAGAAGGCAGCTGTATGACGGCATACGCTTCCCGCACAGATAATGTTTATTATAACTACGACACAGAGTAGCTTATTTTCCAAGATTGAAACTTGAACAAGCGACATTGCTTATTCTACAATTTGAATTTGAATGGAGAGCGTAGCTACAAATGTTTCATGAATGCAACTTCTCCGGGTTACTCCTCGAGAATGCAAAAACTAGCTGACGGTAATAATTAGCAACAGCGTTGCGAAGTACTTTGAATTTTGCAAGATCGCACCGGCAAATCTCAGTATTCTCAAATGCAATTTGGTGAAACTTTGAGTCTACGTGAAAAACAAAGCAGAGAAAGTACATTTTCAGAGAATAATCTTTATTCGATATAAAACACTGGCGCATGAGCCATCCTTCCTCTATCATTATACAAATAAATAAAAACAATGAAATTTTAGAAGATATCATCAATTACATCACTGTCTTTCTTTCACTTTTTCAAAAAAAAAAAAAAAAACAGCCATAAGCCACGTGAACGACTCATAAAATACCATAGTAATACTTCAAAGTACGGCAAATCCGCAACAATTATTTTTTCGAGAAGACAGGGCAATATATTACAATTATAGGAGAAGCTAGTTCTTCAAAAGAGTAAAAGTCCGTTAGAATGGACTTTAAGCAAAGCTGATTTTTTCCTGTATGCCTCTTATAAGAGAGACGATTAATCCACGTCTCTTAATATTTTCACTCAATTAAGCGTATCCGCCCGTATGCAACGTATCAGACGCATCGATGCGTACGCACTCCATGTTCTCTGTCACGCTAGAATCAGCGAAGGTCCGAAGTGCAGGTCCGAGTGAAAGTAAAGTTGAGCCGCAACTTCTCCCTCGTATATGGAGCCGCGAAAAAGAAAGGAGCTTGAAATTATGACAGACGCATGATGTGGCAGAAGTCATTAAAATGACATTAAAAGCGGAGTATATATTGTACATAAAGTACATATACGTGATGCAGCATCACGTTGTTCAACGGAATGGAAGAAGAGAATGACGCGGTTCAATAGGAGCGTAACTCGCTTTGGAAATTCCATTAAAAGTGGGCAGAATTCGAGACGGAACTCTTGTTTTAGTCACAAGGGTGACGCCGACGAGCGAGGTAGTAGTAATTAAGTTTTCTGTCGTCCAATCGAAGAGATGAAATTACTTGGCCTCGCAAAGGGGAACGGATCTGATGGATTAGGTTTAGCGAGAACAACGGAGTCAATTTGACCGTCCTATCTATTTATCAAACAATCATTTAAGGTTACATTTCAGTAGATATATCCTTTTCAAACGGCAAAGGGTAAAGCTTGTGATATACATTAATTTTTCTCTACGAATAATATATATGACTAATTTACACGCGATGAGAATTATTCAACCTTTCTGACAACAGGTTTCATTTATAGATACCAATCTGAATAATGCATTCGTAACGGACCGTGAAATGCGGTGCAGTAGATATAATAGATGATCGTGGTAGAAATTAATTTAACGTTTAATGAAGCTTCGTGGGAGCGGATAATAATTAAATCGACCATCGTTAATAATTAACGGAGACCGGAAAGTTAAATGACGTTTAGCGTGCGCTGCACGAGCACGTGCAATCGAACGCGCATTGCATCGACGTTTTAACTGACATAACGAGTGCGCGATAGCCCCGATTGAACTCCGCCGCGATTTTTATCTCTCAAACGACGCATATACGCCCCAATTCGTCTTCCTCGTTGTTGACCAGGAATTGAACCGGGTGCATCGTTTTGCACAATGCAGCCGCTCTCGATTCGCGATTGAAATTAATCCCCCACGGCGGGATCCAAAGCGGATCGCATTTCCGTCGCGATTTCCGTCGCGTTCACTTTACAATTTGCCAGACCACTCAATCGCGGACTCTGGGGTAAACTTTGACATTCCTGTACACTCCTGTCTTCTTTGCCCCAGTGGCCTTTGCAGTCTATGAGAATATACCACGAAGCGATTAGCGCCAAGTTATAATTATGCAACCGCTCGGTTGCATGATTTTTATTTTCGCGCACAGAAGAATAGCTTCGCGGATACGGTGAGATTAATTGCTTCGTTAATTTCATAAGACGCTCCGAGCGTACTTTTTTTTTTTTTTTTTTCATTTAAAAGCGTTTCTTGATCTTGATGTATTAATACCGTGCGCTAATAAATTGTTTCGTTACATGTTGACGGGTAGAAACTAAATACGTTACGTTCTCACTCAAAATAACCAAGAGTAAGTCTCGGTTTGTGTGAGGTCTCTAATTGTGCTCGATATATCAGCCGTCAGCCACGTTGTTTTTTGTAACTGCGCTCTATATGACTAAACCTCACTGGGTCAACGCAGTGAAGGTGAGTCATATGCATGCGAGTTATTTAGTGCATATGTTTTGTTCCTCCGTTATTGGAGTAACGCGATACCAATGTGGTGAATGTGAAATTTATTATCGCTATAACTGCGTGCTGTTTACACACCGGCGTTTCGTCTTGATGTTAAACGGTATCACACCGTCACGGCTCAACGATACATACGATCTTCCGATAATTCACGAGTAATAGGAAGTCGTTTATCGATTTATTTCGAAAAAAAAAAAGATCATTTCATATACCCAGATTCGAAGTTGCCGGCAGCGAACGAAAGGAACCATACATATTCATGAGGTTACGAGAGCTACGTCGAGACGGAGAACGTCTCGATTGTTTCGCTTACTATCACTTTGTCCGTTGATGATTGCATCAAAGATGTTGGTTTTTCAAAACTGATCAATTCCAACAATAGCAGCTATGCGCGGTTTCTTTTTTTATATAATAAGACATTTTATAAGGATACTTTATTTGTGAATATACTTGTGAATAATTATTTCGATGCAACATATACACGAATGCTATCTTTATTCTATTCTGTGAATCTGAATCAGTGGATAATCATTGATTCAGTATCAAATATGCCACTGTTAATGAATGAAATGTCGTATTCCTAACCTGTAGCGAACTTTGCTTCAGTGTATAAGTATAGCGCATTCAACGTATATGGTAGTGTAAGATTGGAATTATAATGTGAATTAGAACGTGCAAATATCGATATTTTAACTGTATAATGCTTAAACTTTTTTTCTTTTATAGTTGAATTTCACTGATTATCCAGTGCCAATATGATATGCTGATAATTCAATATCTCAAATATGTATATACCAAGTATCTATTGTACTTCAATAGATTATCCACTAATTCAGATTTGGAGAGTAGATTTATTAAATTTTCGTGCAATACTTCTTTTTTTGTAAGTAATCAACGTATCTCATTAAAGATATCTATAGTACTATATGGAAAAAATGATTTGCTAAATGATGATGCTCTAAAGTATTTAAAAATTAAGTTGAATATCTGAAGAGAATAATTTTTTTTAAACTGTCACAATAATTAAAACGCTCAAGCTATGGTTGCTGGAATGTAAAAAATTTTTTGCAACATTGCTCATTGTGTTCTGTGTCCTTCATAATTATATGGATAGTCCAATAAATTATTTCTGCCTGTAATTAAATTTTTAGATATTTCAGCAAAATCGTTCTTTTTATGTATGCTGAGAAATCACATATGTGCTAATATTTTTATGTCTATAACTAATGCATTCGAATAAAAAAAGGTCATGGCGAGACATTGAGAAAAGCGAAGTCGCATTTCAAATTAAAATGGAAGGTAAAATGGAAGGAACGAGTTCCGCTTTCGCCGGATTGCTTTCGAGGATGCGAGAGTGGTTTTCCAACTCGCGTGATTAGGATTTTATAAACATTCCTACCGACACAACGTGACGTTGATGTCGCGTTCTTACTCTCTTTCAATTTAAAATCATTTTATTTATCTAATAAATTAATCTGTAGATTTCAAACAATTATCGTAAAAGTAGTTCACGTCGTAATATTACTTTTTTGTATATGTGACGATTGTTTATTCTATATTTAATCAAAATGACATCTACATGTAAGATTTCAAAATGACAGATACTTTCGCAGTGGCGCCAACACTTATCGAGTGTAAAATAGAAAGTTATGTGAAACTTAACGTTGGTTCGCGAGCATAAACCGGTACGTTTCTGTACGTCTGATTGCTCGTGTGCATCAAATGATAAATAAATTTGTATAATATATGTATATGCATAAGCATCTGCCAGACATCAGGTGAATAATATTCTCTATAATATTCTATGCATAATGATAAATATTCTACGCATCTTAAAAAATTGAATAGATTTTCAGAACAATTTCTAGAAAATTTGATTTACTTGACATAAAATAAGTAAAAAATTGAAATATTAAAAACATAAAATAAATAGAGTTATATAAATCTTTATATAACTTTAAAAAAGAGAGGAATATCATTTCGTTTTATTGAAATAATTCAGTAGATATTCACACATGTGATACAACTGTTTACTTTGATACAAGTGTGTTTGCTATAACGTGATGTTGGTAGAAGTTCTTCGAATAAACAAAACGAACAAAATTTGCAAACTGAAAATACCAAATAGAGAAAAAAGGTTGTAGCTATGAAACAGAAGAGGGGATGTAAAACGTCAATTAGTGTATAGTATATAATTTTACACATTGTACATGCACACATTTTATTATTAAATTTAGTTCAGTTATATCATTTCAAAGCTACATTCAAAACCACTAAACTAGATTAAAGTTACGAAATTAATATCAACACATTTCTCAAAATTACGTAAAAAGTACATACATGCTTGTAAAATTATCTGCTACCTGCAAAGCTAAAATACAACTTTTACACATCAATAATCAGAGTACAACATCTAAGCAGACCGTGAAAAAGTAATTTTGATGATCACTCTTAAAATGCAGCGTAAACTATACAAAATATTGTGATGTTATATGTACAACCCTTCTACATATTCCATAACTTCTTTCCTATAAATAAAGTTGATAATTCCAATGTAAAAATATTATTATAAAACAGTTTAAAAAGATTTGGCATTATTACATTATAAGATCCGTAATAAGATATACAAAAAATTTGCAATTTTTTTATGTATGTATATAATGAGATGATGCTAAATCTTTGTAAATCGTTTGTAAAAATTGCAAATTTTCGAATATCTTATTTGCATCGATGAACAACAGATTAAACTGATATCATCAGCAATTCCTGTTAAATAATTTTCTATCTGTCAAGAAATCCACATGGCAGAGAATATTTTGTAATGCTAAATATCCACTATCTGCTTACATCCGTATGTGAGTTTCCAATTACATTTAGTAGCGACATTATTGATGACTATGAGTATGAGTAAAATAAATGGCTCATTTACAAATAGATAAAATAAATTCAGCTGTAATATAAGCGAGGTTATATAAACTTTGAAAAGAATAAGAGATATTGTAAAGATTTCAGTTGTAATACCTTTTCGAAAAATCGATAAAGTTAAGAGGCAAACTGAAGGCACGAAGGGGAAGAGAACTGGATAAGTCCACCTGTGGCAACTTCCTATTAGCGTATATCTACCATTACGGTCGCAGTGAATTGTAGTGACGTAAAAGAAAAAAAAATCTCGGTCGAAGGACAATAATTGAACGTTGCGATAATATGGCCGTTGCGATTCGCTTGTTACAGTGATATACAGCGGCTCAGAAGCCAATGGAGAAGAATTATTTAAGTAGCCTCGCGGTTGAAACTATTGAAAGGGGTATATTGCGTCGTCCCATTAAACGCAGGAAACGCGATCACAGAGCGATCCAAACAACTTTAGATCTAATTGAGGTAGATCTAGGCAGACTCAGCCGCGATTAGTGCAGCAGCGGAAAATTTCAAGACGATCATCACGACGTCATCGTCAAACTCAGTATTTTAATTTAATTTTGTGCCGCTGCATAGAAAAAATATAGGTAGGTATACTGGTTAAGGAAAACTGCAGGTGCACTGAGGTAGGTATACGTTTTGCTAACGTGCTCGTTAGCAAAACCAGTTCTACGCTGTTTTGAAGTAGAAACAATATTTTCAAGTAAAATAACGAGATCAAGATACATGGTTGCAAAGTACAGAAGCAAACTGCCTCCCCTCCCCCCCCCCTCTCTCTCTCTCTCTCTCTCTCGCCCTCTCTGCTAAATAATTCAAGAAAGTTTTTGTTTTATTTACAGCTTCAATTTATGATCTTACAGAAATAATTGACATAAAATAATTGACATAAAATATAGTACTAGAAAGGTGACGCGTGGAATATTTTATTATAATAAAATAACAAGTTCGAAAAACATTTAAAAAATGTCTTTTTCGTTCTACATTGATATTCATATCTTCTTGTATCGTAGATATTTTTAGATGCCTTTATTTGTACATCCAAAGGAATATAAACTTTTGTTTCTGAAAAATTCCATCGATTAAATGATAGAATATGTTTGAGAGACTATTGAGCAGGACGCTTTCAGCAGAATTCTTTACTTATTAATCGATACGTGCGCATAATTTTTTAATCCAGAAAACAGACGCAGTTAATTCTGTTTAAAATGAAATTTATAATTCAATATACAACATGTGTATGGAAAGTGAAAGACTGCGATGCCTCATCAACATGTTGACTTACTGCACGTGTACTCGGACATTTTTGAATAATTCAGCTGTTTCATATATACGTTCCGTATCATATTTCAAGTGTTATGTCGCCAAGTCTGTTCGCTATCATTTCGCAGCATAAAGAATGTTAGGAACGTGACATAAAATCTCGAAAAAATGCATCATGATCACATCATCCATGTGAATTCATCGTCGCAATAATTGCAAATCATTGCGCATGACTTTCACTCATTTCTCCTAAACATTAATATAAAAAATTTGAATTTTTTCTCATACTTTGTATTATATTTTACTATTATTTACCTCCGTATTACTTACATTCAATTTGAATTGCAAATCCATATACTATATCTTTATACATCATTCAATGATGTGTAAAGATTAAACGTGAAAAATTTACATGTTTTCAAAAATTATATTAAAATGAGGATTAAAAGAAGAGTAGGTTCTTAAAAGCTCTTATTCTGGGAAGATAAAAAAATACAGACGGCTTACCCTACCGGATCACACAAGTTTATTCCATTTCCGTTGATTGGCTTTCCCCTCCGTACGGCAAAGCCTCCCTCCCCGTGACGCTAATTGTTATGGGTCACTGACTGTACGCTTGTTACAAGACACTTGGAGATAACTCGGCTTTCCAACGTTGCCGTTCCAATCAACTATGCACTTGTTGCACTACACTTTTCTGTCTCAATTAATTACAATTTCTCGCGTAATCTTATCTTCTTTACCATTTGCGACTTGTGTCGTGTTATAAACTAAAGTTGAGCTCAAAAATGTTATATAATTTTTGGGTTATCTTCGTGTACACTTCTCGAGAGACACGTGATCAAAATTTAATACAACGATAGTTTGCGTATGATAATACGAGTGCATAGTCCGAAATTTGTCGATAATTTGTCGTTATCAAGTAAAGTGTAATATTTCTTTGAATACAAAATTTTGCCATATTCGGCAGTGTAACTTTAGTTTAATCAGACGTACGGTTCTTTGCCACTACGTGATATCGATAAATATTTACCCGCTAGCGACAGCAATATATCGTAAAAACAATTTAGCAGTCGCGACTGATTTCATAATCGGCTCATTTAGATATTCACACATTTCTGGGAACGCAAAGGAAGATTTAATTTAATTGCATTTTCGATTGTTAGTGTTTCTGAAGAAAAATATTATAGGATGAGATAAATGTAGTAAATTTTTATTGACGTCATTTTCACTGACACAGTCGTATTAATTTTCATTAATAGATATAATCTTGCGTAATCGCCGGGCAATAGGAAAAAATAATAAAAACAATAACCGCACGTGTCATGCTTAATTACACTGGATAATATACCAATTTAAGTCAGAAAGTTGGATAAATGGTTATTTTGAATATTACGTAATAGAGTAATGTGAATGTGTAAACTAGTTTTCTGTCAGCATTAAAAATACGATATCACAGGAGTGGTGGTAGTTTAATTTCAATTGAAAATAATAATTTGCTGAATATATTGTTTAAAGAGCAATACAACGAAGAGGCATCGAAAATGATCTCGCATGAGTAATGTTAGCGACATCGTGTCGTTACTGCCATCGATACGTATTGCGCAATGAAATCATTGAATCGCGGATGCGGTCGATTACACGAACGACAATCTGACTTTTGAGCGAGTTAGCTTTCTGACAAGCGTTTAGCCTTCTTTTTCACGTAAAACCAATTCCGTATGCGCCGCGATCGAGGTCATTCACTCGACTGACGCACGAATGTAAATTAATCTCGTTGTCGCGTATGGTCCTGCAAAGCAAGCGTTTATTTTTAAAAGTGTATTAAGAGATACAACACGAAGTAGCCTCACTAATCTCAGGAAAGAAATATTAGCAGTCTTGATATGAAATATAATTTAATAAAAGCATAATTTTACGTGTATATAGTGTTTTTATACTGGGATTAAAACACACACACACACACAAGTAGAGAATATAAGACATACAAAAACAAGGCAATACGTTATATACTTGAAATTTTATAAACGTCTTATTTGTTAAAAAGAACATTCCATGAAATGGGATGCGAAATTATTCATGAGAAACCAGAGCTGAACAGATTTTTTAATGCCAAACAGATTGCTATGCACAAAACGTACGTCGTTAAAGGACTTTAGCCAAGGCTTCTTTCCATTCAACCTGCATTCTCTTTGTCTCGCCAAACGGGTAAAACCAGATTTTTACAAAATTGCGCTATTAGGGGCTGTTATTTTTCGCTGTAAAGTGTTATTACTCCATGCATGAAAAAGTCTTTCTTTTATATCCGCGAGATTCCTTCTGACATTTGCATAGGTATGCTAAATACGATGCCCGTTTGCACTTAGATGGAGTGTTACAGATGTATATATAAAGAGCACTATGTTCCCGCAGATTTTACATATACGATATTATACGAGTATATATGTGTAAAATATAGATGTGCAGAATAATATATAAACTAAAATCTTATATTTAATATATCCCAGACTTATTTGTCTCGGTAGTCTAAAGGCTTAGGACGCTCGCACGGAATGCAAGAGATCCGACTCCCGGCTGAGGCAATATTTTTCGCAATAATAATTATTACAGTTTTTTAAGATTTGGGAAATTTTGGGGGGATTATTAGTTCAGATTGATTGTGCGAATGTCCGATAATCTTATCGGCACGCAATGATTATTTCTGAAAATTAATTCATTTTAAATGAATATATATTGTAATTTATAATAGTTCAACATCTTAACACTCAGACCGGTAGGGCGCTTCGTATCTTAAGTTTTAATATAAACGGTCTCGTTTCCAATCATATTGCTCATACTTACAGTCACTCAAAATTGTATCACTTTTTGAGTGCAAAATTCAAATATCAAACAAAAGGATAATATACGGGAAAAAAGGATCGTATACGGAAAAAATTGTTTTGCTGAAGTATCTAACAATTTTGTTAAATATAAATTTGAAAGTAATTTGGATTATTTAAACAATTGGTAAAAAGCACTCAAGCATAATGAGTATAATGATACAAAAAGTTTTGACATTCTAGCAACCAACCTGTGCTTTTGTTAGACCATTGACATAATTATGTTAATAGTTCTAACAAAATTATTTTTTCAAACTTGTACCTAGCTAATTTGTAGATATTTTAGTAAAATCATTCTTTTTTCACATTTCATTTATAAATAGCTATCTTCAAAATGCGCGATATTTGAGTTATTATGTAAAAGTGATATATTTAGATCACATTCTTTAAGCAAGTCTGATCTATTATTATCTGTACTGTTGTCATTGCAGAGCAACTGCAGGTGTCACCTAATTTTCCATCAAACTAAAGTAATACTTTTGATATTTCCTTACGTCAGCATGCACTTTTACAAATAAATTTACATCTCTTATTTTCAACAAAATTATTTAACCTCTTTTATTACATTAATAAAACACAATATTAGAAAAATGTATAAATTAATTAAAATCTCACTCATCAAACATCGCAAATAAATATTGTGGAGGTATTTACAGTTTTTATGTTTATCATATATTTATCTAAAAATGTTTTTCTCTCTATTTTTCTATCTCTTATCTTTGTTTCTTTGTCATGCTGCACTTTACGTGTTTATTTAGATTCTCTGTTGAGTAACAACACCTGCGACATTATAGCTGATTACAAATTTTAGAAAAATTCCCTCCGTCTTTATTAACTTTGAAGAAGAATAACACGATTTTATGGCGCGCTAACTGATCATATATATTACTTAGAATTCCCCGTGACATTTTACGCCAGAAATGGCGGCTGCATCTTCACGAAGTTTTACCAATCGGCGGAATGTTTCTTCTCTGGTTGCGACACGAAGGACCCTATGCAGAATCGTTAGCAAAGATCTTGTCGATAGTCACGTTTATGTCGAGAATATACAAGATGATTTCGTAAATAATATTTAATTCTCTAAAGGAGATCGATACATATAAATAGAATTATCATTTATCACACTAATTATATATGCATGAAAATGATTGACAAGTTGACAGGTTACTAAAAAAAAAGAATATTTTTGTGCTAGAGTCTCATGCAATCTCGTCACGCTTATAGATTTATCAAACTGCTAGCATAAAATAAGAAATAAATTCCATCTTTAATACGAAACACGAGAACAAAAATATCTTGGAGGCATTAGCGCTAATACCCAATTTCTTCACTTCCAAATAAGTTTCGGATAACCTTATCCATACCTCCATTGTAATTTGGGAGATATCTCTTGGATAAAGTTATCTGGAGGTGAAGAAATTGAGCATAAGTCATGAGAAACAATTCTTTGACTCCATCATGATACTGACTTCGCCCAGCCGTGATCGCTGACAATGCAGAATACGAAGCGTTCGGGCATGAACCAACAAGTAAGTACTTTCGATGAGGCAAGTCTCAGAATTTCGCTTAGCTCGAAATTCTATTGCTATCGCGCAAGAAACTGTGATTTAACTGTGCTAGAGTTTCATGCGAGATATACGATATATATTGGCAGAAAATTGAGTAATTTTGACGAGAATGTCGACTTGTGTTTCTCAGGAAATCTCAATTTCACATGTTCGCATGTATATCGATATTCTTATCAACATTGTAAATCGTTCGAATACGTCACATTATCTTAAAGTTCATTATAATGCAGTAAGTAACAAGTTATTGATAGTATAAATCGATGTTGATGGCATAGAATTAATATGGTCGATACAAAATTGTGTATCGCAAGCAACATGTCAACGTCAATACCTCGATCCATACTTCAATTTTGTGCTCGGCACAATTCTAAAACAATTCTATAGTGGAATACATTGACAAGAGAACAAATAATGTTTTTAAAACAAACAGATCGTGATATGCTAACGATTATTCCAAGATATTTTTAGACGTTTTTATTTCCGTCTCCGTCGTGATTTCCACCCCAAGTAACTCGCAAATATAAACGTCATGAGTATGATTATCATGTTCATTAATATTTCCTTATCTTGGTCAACCAGTGTCAAAAATGTAATGCACGCGCTTACATGTAGCGTGCAGACTTTAACATCGCGACAATTCTCGTATTATCCCCCGTTAAGTTTGTGATTAATGAAAAAGATATACAACCTGATTTGTGATTTCCTGGTGGACAGTAGGTAGCGTGTTTGTTGCGATAGGCGCTAACCATTTTACGTTTCCCATGCCGCGGCACGTTACCGCTGCGTTAATATTTACATAATAGCAGATTAACATGTAGCCATTGATGCCGCACAGATGCGATAATACTCATATCTTAGCTGAGTTTAAAAACAAACTATTTCTTCATTTTTCTCAGGCTTTTTAATAAAATCTTAATCCAAAAATAATTTCCATAATTTCCATTTGCCTCTCCAGTGTCACATTGTGTAAAAAAATTTATTCATTTCTTTGACAAAGATTTTTATTATTTTTAATGCAATCAGAAACTCGTATGCCTTGATGACTCCGAACTGTTATCGATACGAAGAAATCGCGTGTCCAGAGTTTGGAACAATTAAAATAATGATAACGTCAGGACAGACGAAGGCGTGCTAAGGGTCAGTGAAATAAGTATAATCTAGTGCTGGCTAAACATCAATAGTCTATCGATAGTTTTAGGAATATCGATAGTTTGAAAACGATAGTTTTACCTGACTCTACTTCAATTAATTTTGATTAATTTTAATCGGCGATTAATTCTATCAGCAGTATCTACATGAAATATGTATCAGAGCATAACCACAAGACCTCTGGACCAATGAGAATCCATAAAGTCGCCATATTGAATTATATAAGATTCTCATTGGTCCAGCGATTTTATGCTATATATTTATTATATATTTATATTATATATATA
>NW_017305299.1:296884-298458 GCF_001594115.1 Trachymyrmex septentrionalis
ATTTACGTCAAAGTGTATTCCTATTTAAAAAATAAAAGACATTAATGATTGTTATATTGAAATATAAAACTTTTCGTTACTGAAAGATATTCCTGCTTACATAATATTAAATTTGACCAATTATTTTTTAAATTTGTAAATTTTGATTCTTTGAAATTTTGTATTGATAGTATTCGATAGTTTTTCCTATTTGTATCGAAAATCTCATCTATCGATGGTTAAACTGTCAATGTTCAGTCAGCACTATTATAATCTGTAAATGATCTGCTTCAATAAAACTCGAAAGTGCACGCGCGACCAAGTATCCTGGTTGCGAAGCCTTGTAATGTTCCGTAGTACTACTGTTATACGCCTTGTTCCTGATCCTGGTTGAAAATGTGGGTAACTGGCATAAGGACGGTCAGCGTGCACGTGTGTTATGATCCGTAGCACACAACGGACCTACCGTGCGAGTCTCCTTTTATTCCGGGCGCTGTGCTGGCGTGATATCCGTGACTCGGTATCGCGTGCGCGGCACGGTCGCGATAGAGTGTGAAAGTGCGTGCATGATACGGGTGATAGATGTAGTGAAAACCTATGGGTAACTCTAAATGGCACAGTCGGGCGCTTTGTGCCCGTGCAGAATGCATTCCCCGCACCTGCGAGACAATCGATTAGATCTATGAGTAATAAGCTGCTAAGCTGTAATGAACTCGCGAATAATAAAAGCCTTTACCTGGCTGAGTCAGTCTCGTCATCCGACACTTTGTTGTAAGGAATGATTAGATCCATACGTAATAAGTGTTTCGAAAGATACCGCTATGCTTAAAAGGCTGACTAATCTTAACCGATGACCTTTGAAGCTAAATAAAAAAAGAGTAATAATTTTTTTTAAAATATCCTTATGTACATCGATTATAAATTCGACAAATATTCGATTAATAATGTTGAACAAAGTTTATTATTAACGATGATCAGAATAAGTATGACTGATTGTATACGCGGATAAAAGCTCTCGACAAAGCCTCGAATGAATGATAAGATACATCCTGGTTTTAAGTGAGTGCAAGTACGTAATTTCAATAATGACAGGCAAACGTAATTCGCAACGTGAAAAACAGGATAAAGAGATATAGCAATACGAAGTAAAAAAGACGAGCGTATACGTCCATTCGTAACTATTCCCATTATTAATATGATACGGATCTATAATTTTCACATTATATTCAACAGACTATGACGACGAGAGATGCAATCGCACATATAATCGCAAACGTCATGTTGAAATGTAACGCACAAAACGCGTCAATGTTAATTTAATTAATAAAACACAAGTTACATTTTGTCAAAATAATGTATTTTGGAAAGTATTAAGAAGTATAAGTTTCATCATATTTTCGGTTGCATCAGTAAGTTCATTAAATCTACGTTGCAATATTCATTACTCGTAGTTTTGCAATATCCTTTTACTTTACAATTTAAAATAGAAGAAAACATATAAAAAGATACTTATATTAAATAATAATTAAAGTAAGTCTAGAGCGTCTTCATAATTAATAGTAATAATTCATGTGTTTTTTTTTTTTTTTTTTTTT
>NW_017305299.1:298558-298880 GCF_001594115.1 Trachymyrmex septentrionalis
TTTTTTTTTTTTTTTTGAATAACATATATCCTTATGTCTGAAGGTTTTCATCAAGGACGCGACGGACCGTCGTTAATTAACTGTAATCAGGTGAGCAGCATCAATACCATGACCTAAATATTTCTTTAATGCTTATATAATACAAAAACAATTGTCATAAATTTAAGAAGGTTTAAACGATTAACGTGTTCTGAAAATTTAATAAATCTCCTGAAAAATATCATACAGCACTTTTTATTGGATACTTTAACGAATCTAATTCAATAAAAAATAAAAGAACAATAATAACATAAAAGTAATTCTAAAAAATTACTTGTTTAAA
>NW_017305299.1:298980-303312 GCF_001594115.1 Trachymyrmex septentrionalis
ATTGAATATTAACGTAAGCTATTTTATGTGCTTTGCAATCTCAGCATTACCCCGATCACGTATGCGAAAAAAAAAAATTAATGCGCAATTGCAAAATATCGATTTGATTGCTACATAAACTATAAATCTATTGCATTGAACTTGAGGTCCAGCCACATCAACGAGCGATGCTCGTTTATCATTCAAGGAGAATCGCTCGAAAAATATAGACACTCCTATTGAATTTACATAATAAGGCAACGTAGAAACCACGTGGCAAATCAGCTGTTAACACGCAATTCACTCGTCTACGTTCACTACGGGTAAACGAATCACTCGCTTCATAGCATAGTCGAAAGTAGCTCAGCGGTTTCTGGAGCAAATCAGGTGCAACAAATGCGTCTTTTTTATATAATTTTTTTAGGATCGTTACACAGATTGCGAATTGAAATGATTGCCAAGAATATAAACATTAAACGTGGCTATCTGATTGTCACGTCACATCAACAGAAGCAATTCGCGTGTATCTAACCTTTTTGTAGTAATAGGAAACCAATTTAATTTATCTATCGTGTAAATCACACGCAAGGACTACGTTTAGCGTTAAATGTAGGTAAGAGTACGAGCCGAAATGCCACGGCTTACGTAACGGATATTAAATACTCTTTCGAGAAGGAGCTATTAAATCATACGCGGTTAATTATACGCACTGATGCGCAAATGAGGAGCGAATTCTCGTTCAAGTGAGCGTGCCGCGTCAGAAATCAAAAGCCGAGCATTCGCACGTGTTCGGCATATGCAATCGTCGAGCGATAAAGGAAGGAGATATCCCTTCGCAGAATAATTGATCGCAATGAAAATCTGTGGCGCACAGCTTTTTGCATGAGTTTATAAATAAATCGCTCGGTGATCCTGTCTGGAGCGTTTTATTAGTCTGACGCATAAGTGCGTGCAAACGTGCGTTGTAGACAGACAGTCGCATGCTGCTTTCACCCGTCGAAGGTTGCATTCGTAATTAGACGGAGACGCGCGTACTCACAGCATTTCTATTCGTTCGTTAATTTCTGTTTACGATCCTTCGACTTTTCTTCAAGCTTTCACAGGACGAGTTTGACAAGCCGCGTACAACGAGTATCCAATACAATACGTATCCCTGATCAGATTGCTCGGCAAAAAGTAACTCAGCGATAGACCGAAGGTTAATGTTTTCACGGCGCAAATATCGCGTATTAAAATTCTTTTGAGATCGCAGCACTTGCAGCGAGTCATGCGAATGACTAGGACAAACTTCTTCGGCTCCCTAAGTACAATGAGTCCAAGGCTGATATGCTGCAACCTAACTTTCTGTTGAAGCTGCCTGTCGTCTTCAGCCTGGCACTGATTGCTAAATATTTCGTGCCTCATTTCTCCTCCGAGGCAGTGCACCTCGTCATGAAATATTATATATTTTATGCACTCTTGTCATTATTAAATAAAAAAATATTATATATGAAGATACCTATCTCTGTCTATAAAAATGTATGCATCAGTATTATTTCTAAATGTCAAAATAAAATTGAATAATATTAAATAATTAGATAATTATCATTATAAAACTTTACTATCAATAATTTGCTTGAGATACATTTAAGTGAAATAAACCGAGAAGTGTTTAGACACAAATAAGAGGAGAAATATCATTTTCTGTCAAATAAATCTTGATGCTTAAGTAATATTTATATATAGAGCGATCAGTAAAGACCGCGTAATCTCTCATGGGCAGTAAATCGGACTAAATTGAAAAATTCTCTATCATTTTGTAATTCTTGTAAGTTAACGAAATATTCATTTTTAAATATTGTGGATAAAATCGACGCATAAGACAACTTTAGAGATATTTTTCAGTGTTCTTGATAAAATATCTTATCTGTTCCTTAAAGAACAATTAAAGATGTCTTAAACATTGCAAAATGACAGAGAACTTTTCGACTCATGTTGCATCAGTTTAGTTTTAAACTGCCCACGCTCTACCTCCCCACGAGAGATTATTCGATTATTTTCAAACACCCTGTATATGTATATAAATATATAAATCAATTATCAGTTTTATAGACTATGCGTCAATTTAGTTTGTAAGACTTGAAACACAATCATAAATGGAAATAATCTCGCAATTAAATTAATTAATTGTCAATATAATAATCTACCATCTTACGATATATTGATTTAACGCGATAAATTTAACGCGAAATAAACTACTTTTTGTTTTATCAATCTAAATTTCTAATTAATATGGCTGATACTCTCTTATTATACGATAGTGCAAACATATAGACAGTCATCATTTTTAATTATAATTTACTGAAGTTCTTCACACATTACAATCTCTCAATTTATCTCTATTAAATCCTCATTAATTCTAGAACGGAAAGTCATAACTAATTGTAAGCATAATACAATATAAGTGTATAATGATTTACATTGTCATTATCTCGTAAATCTATTTTCTATAAATAATACCTCTACGCAAGTAGAACTTCGATATATTTATTTGTTAACATATTACGTCTACATCTAGATTTTACATTATAAATACATTTTAGAGAGGTCATCCATTATGATTTTCATTAGATTTAGGTGATTTGCGATTGCATAATTACAAATATATCCTGTTGGTTGAACGATGAAATAAACGAAGCGCATTGAATCGCGATTAGCACAACTAATTCGGATAGAATTTCGATTGATTCCACGGAATGTGATACCAGTATTAGTAGTAGGAGAACGATATTAAATAACGGCATTCAGTAATATCAGAGGCAGCGAGTGCATACATATATATATTTATACTTATTTTCGACGATAAATTCTCTTCCTGAAAGGAGGTTTCTAGTTTATTATTCCAGTTCGCGACAGATCAGATCTGTCTCTTAATCACCGGTTGACGACCTATCACGATTTATGCCAAATCATAGATATTTTGCAATGTTAACAAACGTCGTAAAGAACGTTTGTCCTAAATACTATGCCTTTTGTGGGTGCTTAACCAATGTCATAAAATCCGATCACCTCCTATCACTGCCAGTACTTTTCGATTACACAATTGTGGATAAGAAACCTTGAAACATTTTTAACAAGCCAAAAAAATGTCTCATTCTTTAGCTGCTTTAGCATATAAAATTTGAAAGCATATAAAATTAAAAATGAAAAAACTGTATCGATGTTCTTTTTTTAACTTAGATCTACATTTGTATTTGTTCGGATTGGCCTAAAATCTCACAGAGCAACTGAAAATACCGAGCATAAGTTGAACTGATATGGTTTTAAAAGATTTCAGCATTATCGAGAGCCAAGACGTGAGAAGAAGATACAAGCTGTAATTCTCTCTTCCACAGAACAAAGAACATTCTTACGTATAAAAATTATTTATCTCTCGATTGTTAAATAGATAGCTACATTACGTTGGTATCGTTAACATTATTGATGATTGTGTCAGCATCGACCTCTCATCATCGTACAAAAAAAGATATTAATTCTATGTAACTGCATATTTTTAATCGATTATCTCACTCTTTAATTCTCATCAGAGATTTTAAACATGATCATTATTAATTTAATTTATTATTGATATTAATGACAAATTCGACAAAAATGTGTTCTTCAAATTAAAAATATGCGAGCGCAATTAATCTTAATAATTATTTAAATCGTAGGATATAATCTTACCTAAATACTTTAAGGCTTATCCATCTTCGAGCATATTTCAGCTTGGTTATCCAGAAGAGCAGTTAAATGTCATGCAATATAATTCGTAGCATTAATGGTCATCGTTATATTAATTCTTCAAGTAGGCGACAAATCGAATGGCTTCTCCTCACGGCACTTGTAATCATCTAAAGAAAGCGCTCACCCAATTTCGAAATTGCCAATACTACACGCAACGCAACTCCAATCGTTCTGTATGATTGATTCTGGATCATCCGGCCTACCATGTTACATTACTCACACACAGCCGATCATCGTATACGATCGTATACACCGATCGATCTATGCCGGAACGAAATCTCGTCGGCGATCTTTTGTGGCTGCATCCATCTCTCCCGGAGACCTGTCGGCTGTCGGTCGATCGATAACGAACCAGGCACAATGTTTCCGTCCGTATTTTCGTCCCCGTTACCCACCTCTACGTCCTCCCTTTTTCCCGCGGGGGATGCTGAGAATTTGATTGCGGTGAATCGCGATTCGATCGATCGATCGATCGATCGGCGGATAACGAAACTGCGTCCGTCCTGAGCTTCGCACGAGCACGTGTGCACGCCTCGTCGAGGGGGGATGATTTTCCCGATCAACCCGAGGCGGGGGAGGCGGGGGAGG
>NW_017305299.1:303343-318815 GCF_001594115.1 Trachymyrmex septentrionalis
GGGGGGGGGACACTTGGGCGATTCCGCCGATCCTGTGCGATCGATCGATCTCAAGCGCGATCGACGCGGTTCTCTCCTCGTCGCCGGGTCCCCGATCTGACCGTGGGCACCGAACGTCTACGACTGCGGCTGAAATCTTGAATCCACTCGCGGCGAGCGAGCGAGCGAGCGAGCGAGCGAGCAGGCTCAATAAGCGACCGCGAGAAAGCGTACAGCATATATGCGAGAGAGCACGGCTTATTGCACTACGTGGGATACGTGTAACGCGCGTGTATCGTATATATGTGCGTGTAGTCACGCGCGATCGGCAGGAGAGGGGCGATATTTTGTTTCGCTATGGGTGACAGATAAAAAGATCCCCGTTTCCTGCGGATCTTCCGCAGAGCATACCGGATGCCGGGCGATTATTACTTTTTCAAGATTTCGTTAATACTCACTTTTGTACATTATAACGATTTATACGCGGAATTGAACGGAGGATTTTCAAATCAGAGTGAAAATAATGGATGTCATTTTTTGAATATTCATTTATTTGCCTTAACATTTGTGCGTATCTCTTTTCGTTATATTTCTTTCACATCAGAAGGGATTCATAATATATTCTTCAATAACATTATGCGGGAATATGTTGGAAACTACATGTGTTTCATAATGTCTTACTCCAATCTCTTTGTGCGTAGACCATTTCGGACGACCTTCGCTGAGCAAGTAGGAGAACGATGTCAATTATACCCTGGTGCACGCATACGAGCGAAGGCGCCGCGCGTTCTTGGATCTGATTTACATGTCATTTTCCATTTTCGCTTAAGTATAGCTCAGCTGTGACTGTTATCTTCATCTGAAAAGACTGCACTTAAACGTATGTAAACGCCAGCTTGCAAATCCGTGAATGCAAAACAGTGTCACAATGAAATGGTAATTTTCCCTTGAAATGAAAAATATCGTAAGGAAGATGAAAAATTATCGGCGGAGAAAAGATAAAAGGTGGGTAAACCGCTAAATAAAACCGGCAAGTAAGACCTAATATCCGCTTCACTAATGCACGCGAATATTCAGTTACCTGTAATTCTGAATTAATTAACTCTTCGACGCGGCATGAATTAATAAATAGCGTAATAATAATCGTTTCGCTCGAATTCAGTCGACATTTCGCAAAATATGTTCAATAGTTTCGTAATTTTCGAAACTGCTCCACGTTTCATTACCTATTCTAACTTCCTTCTTATGATAATGCCTCTTCCTGCCGTTCCTTAACAATAAAGCTTAATTTGCGCCACCTCTAGCCTCCGTTTCCGTTCTCACGTTCATTCGCCAGCAAATAGATTCAATTGTACCTTTTCTCCCTAATACCTTCGCTAGCGCTCTGCTCTCTTAGCGCGATCGGACGGAAGGGAATTTTGAAAAAGTTTCTTTCTTCGCAGATGAGCGAGATGATATTTACGACCGTCTTCACAAGCGAGTATTTATTTCGCGTCTGGTTATTACGCGTTACGTGAAGTGTTATATGATCACGAGTACTGCCGGTGAAAGGCATTTAAATTTAGCCCACGCCAGGGCATCCTTGCAGGATGCGCAATTGTGTCAATGTTTTCGTTGTATGTCACAGGATGATCCAGTCCTTCAGGACGCATCATCACTGCGGCATATTCGCTCGATTACATTTTACAAATTTAGTCCAAGTTCGTTTCTCCTACTCGTGAATAACGGATAGAACAGATAATTGCATATCATTATGTTGCGATGGTAATCCATAATCTGAGCAAACGTTACTTCGTGTGTGTTAGGTACAGGAAATGCCACACAAATATAAAAGCTCAATTAAGCTCATCCAGGCGCAAAGGCACGAGCCGGTTGCGATAAATATGGTATGAGAAAAAGCTGCTCCTTAAAGATAAACCCGCATTTTCCCTCCTAGGAAGAAAATATATGTGACCATCAAGAAAGGAGTTGGTATCTCCAGAGTTAATAACACAACGCGCGACTCTGTCCTTAATACCGCATGATCTTCAACTCAAATTGCAAGTCGCCACTATTTTCTGTCTTGACACATAATCTGAACCGCAAAAGCCGCGTTTACCGCAGCGTGTTCCTTATTCCAGCGATTCTTTACACTTCTTACTGTCTCTCTGCAAGAGCATCTCGACAGGTAGACCGGCTTGATTATACTAGCTCAAGACGTTCGCTGGCCATTACGAGAGAAATGACCAAGCAAGGGTGAAGGTCGCGCTAGCTGCGAATATCAAATTCCGAACGTGTACACGTTCTTATTGTGTGTGTGTGTGTGTGTGTGTGTTTGTATGTGTGTGCGCACCTGTACCTTACTCAAGATCTCGAGCAAGACGTAAGGCCTTGTAATAATGTGGGAACAGTTCATCGCACTTACGAAACATCATAGCATTAGAATTTTATAGATTAGAATTAACCTTGTCGAAGAAAATAATTCCATTAAAGCTCATCATAATTTATTTGTCATTAATAACGAGAGAGGATTATAGGCGATTGAAAGATACTACCGATATTAGCTTGAAGAATATATGTGTATACAGATGATAGAACTCTTAATTATACATTTAATTCAATTCTAATTTACTCAAAATTTTTAATTTGTATGTTAGCTACAAGATATTTATATGTTAAATATTAAATATTAAAAATAGTTAAGATGAGTGATGAATTAAAATATTTATAATCTATTATAAAAAAAAATTGTTTTAATCTTTTGTATTAGGGCGATCATCGTTTTTTTACACCGTTTTTATTCTTGAATACTTTACGTTAAAAACTGCAATAAACCATACTTGGCTTTCTTGCATCCGCAGGAGATAAGTGCGCGCAAGATTTCGCAGCTGCGACCGCTGCAAAACGATGCGGTAATTACCAGGCACAATGGCGAGAAAATGAGTGTGAAGGGGTCATGTATAACGGGCTGGACGGGAAGAGCGCATTCTGCGTGAAATTCTTTTCTTTGCGGCGTATCTTTACATCCTAAGCCACCAAAGAAGCGCACGGAACCGATAAAATTGTGTAATTGCATCCCTCGGGTAATAATTTTCGAGGACTTTACCTTCGCGGAAAATATTTTCAATATAATTAGCGACTATTACCGAACTGATTACTATTTCAGTATCTTTTTCTGAAGTGTTATAGTAAAAAAATTCTTTATAGCTTAAACGTGTAAGATAATTGCAGTATTATTAACAGATTGGATGAACATAAGACTGGATGAACAGGCATAAAGTAATTCGTTAAGATATATATATATAATTAGAAGACATAATCGATTAAATTAATCAATTTAAATATGTTAGATTAATCTTTTTACTATTAATCTTCACAACTTAATAATTTAGATCATAAGATTGTGCCAATTCCGTACAAACATCGTGGTATAAGAACATCAAGTGCACCAATTTACCAGATTATGGGGAAGCCTGATGGAACCGGTTGTACAGGTGAGATTGTGTGCAGCCTTGAAAACTTCGAGCCTGGGTGTTATCATAAATGTAGTATCTGACATTATGTGCTAGTCTACCTCCTTCGATATCCATGACGGCGTGCTGTTATTACAAACAGAAGCCATTTCGTAATGAATCGTAAGTTCATGTTCGATTAGGTGTGTTACCGAGATACATAATGGCATCAACATCACGTCTAAGAGATGTTCTCAAGTAAAATATTATAAATAATAGGATAATCAATTTCACAATAAATAATGCTTCGTATGTTTGTTAATGCCATGCTAATCCATGGTTCCTTTTTCACAAAGCCGTGTAGGAACTTGTGTGGCGCTATATGCAAATTCATTTAACATAGTTTACTTTTCATTCAATATATTTTAACTTGCTATTTCAATTGTTAAATAATAGAAATATTTATAATTCAAGACGGAGTAAAAGTAATACAATTTAAAAAATTCTAAGAATTATTAATCTTTAAAATTTACTTAAAAAATATTTATTATATACATGTATATATGTATAAATTGGAGATTTCATTTATCGGCGACTGTCTGTAATCTCTAGCTGCATCAATAACTCTTCTTCTGCGAGCTTGCTGCATATTCAGATCTAGAGATCCTCTCTTTATCAGCGAGCGGTTAAAAGCTGGCGACTCTGAGAACCAGTTCTCATCTCGGACAGTTATCTGCTGAGTTGTATTCTTCTCCATGCATCACATGCAGTAAATATCAGTATTCATATTGTCCGCATTTGATATTTACATAAAATTTACTGTTTATTCTAACGCAACGTCAATCAATATTTTTAAAAAAGTTTTTTTTGTCCCGAAATTTATAAAATTAACTTGCACAAATTTCAAATTATACTATTATATATAATGTAATAACAGTTATACTATTATATATTTTATTACCTATAAATTGATGATACATAACAATATTTATTACATAAAAATAAAATGTGCAAAATGACAGAAAGATCAATCTCTGGAAAGTCTCCAACCCCAAAATCATACAACCGTGACCAACCCTCATGAATAAAAATTCGGTCTTCGCATAATAAAGAGATTCTCGCGGCTCGGCCACTTGAGTTCGACAAAGAGGGTTCACAGTGTATCCAACGCGAAACACGAAAGTCATCCATATAAAACATGTACACGCACGATGATCGACTCTATACGTTCATCATAACGCAACATGCGAACATAGGCGTCTAAACGAATCCCTTTCATAATATTATTATTAGAAACTCTTAAGTTAAGTAAAAGTTAAATTATTTAATATCTCAACGTATTATATAAAATATATTACATGTATTCAGCGTGACAAGTGTTGAGCGTAATTCAATAACAATTGTTTAAAATTAATAACGAGAAGTAAATAAGGTAGTAATTTGCTCTTGATATATTCATTCTTGCAAACGTTGTTGCTAAACAATTTTTTAATTCTTAAAAAAAATTAGAAAAAGTTTTACTTTGGCATTTACGTCTCCTGTTTCGACATTTACATTCATACGTAAGTATAGAATAGAGCCACGAACATGCAGTTAATGTTACAATGTATCTAATGTAACGTTTGCCCCCCGTTGCGAACGCCCATGCACGATCGGAGATCTCATCCCCCGGAAATACAGAGAAAGGAAAAGGAAGGCGGAACAGCGCGCTGCTCCAGCTGGCCGTGTCGAATCTTCTTGGCGGCGAGGAGGGCCACGATAGAACTGTTTCAACCCCCTCGCTTTTATCGCGGCGCAGTCCATCATCATCGCCGACGACTTGTCAACCTCATTATGCTCACCGCGTCCCTGGTGATCGTTATTAGCCGGCGCAAGTGCGGACTGCGGGCTCTGCGATGCAAACCGGAGGCGACGTAACGCAATTCACCCCGTGTACGCATGACGTGACGAGGGGGGGGTGTTTGTACAGGAGAAGAAGGGCTACTGCTGCCGCGTGACGGTGACGGCATAGCACAGCGTGGTGGTGATGGTGGTGGTGGTGGTGGTGGTGGTGGTGGAGGCCGAAGCGTGACGCAGCGTGACTCGTTTACTCACCACGGCTGCACGTACAATGCACTCGTCAGTGGCGTAACCGGCTTGCATTGCGTTACGTTGTATGGTGAGAGTGTGTAGGCGTACTGTGTTGCGTACTAGGTTGCCAAGAGAGCAAGCTTAGCAGTAGCGAGTAACTTCTGAAAACTATATGATGATATCAGGCGGAGAAAACGATTCCGATATGTGCAACATGTTGCTTTACTCGTTTCAGTTTTCTGCATTCATATCGAAAACGAAATCTTATTGTTGTTATAATTTATCTTGAACTATTTAATATATTTAGTATAATCGTGTAGTATAGAAAAGTATAAAATTGTTTAAAATGTTTGAAAAAACGTAAAATCTGCAATGTTTAGTCTGTTCAATAATGAGCGTGATTGATATAATTTTTAAACTTTATTGAAAAATAAAAGGATTACATATATATTATTACAATCATTCTATACACTTTTGTATTAATAAATCGTCCAATATCGCCATTATTGATTATTGTTGACATCTTTGATACTTTCCACCAATTTTATAGCACAGTCCAGAGATGAGAAATAATGCGTTATTTGCAGCGCCGTTACTTGTCGATCGTTACCTTGTTATAATAACGATTTGGTAATGACGTTGTGAATATTTTATAACAGTAATGATAACACCAAAGTTGGAAAAGTCAATCATTACTTGTAAAATAAGGTTGAAAAAATCATTCGCACCTGAACAAAATAACTTCTAATTTGTAACGCGTTATTTTTTTATTTGTTACTTGTAATGAGTAACGTTACTTTTTTCAGTAAGTAACGCATAATGGTGACAAGTTATTTTTTAAAATGATTTTTCCAATTTTAGCGCAATCTTATGGTGAATTCGATTACTCGCACTACACTGGATCAGTGTATATTAAAAGCTGGTTTATATAAAATATCTCAATGCAGTGATACAATATAATGAATTTTGACAATGAAACGACACGTGTATATTTTGTTAAATAACGTGACAATATCATTAGTATTGTAGATAATTCATTCAAAAAAGTGATCTTGCAGTTTTATAATGAAAATTATCTAAATTATACGAACAAATAGCTAAAATAGATAAATTTTTAGCAAGTACTGCGATATTGAATATGTAATGCATCTGATCATATAGATGACAAAGATGGAATTTAGATTTGTGCTATAAATTCTATATGTGATACATAATTTTTTATCAAATACAAAAAAACAGCGATAATTCTAGCTGGAGCAGTAAAATACTTTTTGGCGTGTTAATTGTTTATTTATATATTTTTACATTTAATTTTTTGCTTATTTTATGTATAGCAACTTTTAATATGCACTGATTTAGCATTTAGAGCAAATTACCGAATTCGCTATTAGTGTTTAATAAGTTAGCGGAAAAATAACTTCTCCCTGGACACATAATCTGTCTAATAAGAGCGCGAATAAATCTGAATAAATCAATTATAAAAGAAATAATTATTCTATTTCGGTCAAAGCGATTCTTAGTATTTAAATGTTTTAGTGTGAATTTATATATATGTATATCTAATTCTGCAAACCGCGCGCCAATTGTTAATTTAATATGTGTGATATTACTACTCTAGTTTGTTCATGATCGTGTTTCAAGACCGAAAATAATTTTGGCGCGCGATTTGCGCGTATATAAATTCATATTGAAATATTTAAGTACTAAAATCCGCTTTGACTGAAAATAGAATTAAGGCCGCAGCACAGATTTTTGCGTAACGCTCTGTATAACACGTAAGGCGTAAGAGAATCAATCAATCAGAGTCCTTTATTTCATATTCTGATTGGTTGATTCTCTTATGCCTTATAGCATTATGTAAAAATCTGTGCTACAACCTTTATTTCCTATATACTCGTTTCTATCAATATAATTTAATTTTAATTTCGGTTCTCAACTAACTCTACATTTTTTTCTAATTCTAAAAATAAGAAAAAAATATAAACAGTAAGTTGAACTGAGATTAAAATTAATCTATGTTGGTAGAAACGGGCATTGATTTATTATCGTCAGTGATTGGATAAACTTGGAAATCGCTAAAAAATTCGAAACTGTTTTTTTTTGTGCTATTACACGCAAAAGGGCCAAAAGTGTCGCAGAAAGCAGCTGCAAAAAAGTTTAAGGTGATTTCAAGTGTTCCTAAATAAGTGGAAAAAGCGATATATGAAATAACGACTTATATTAATATTAATAACAAATATTAACATTAACAATAATAAAAAAGGATTCTTAATATTAATAAGAAATAAATACAATAAAAGAGCATATAAGAATCAATTACAAAATTATATTATATATTAAAAAACCGAAATATTACAAAATAATATACTATTCTAATCAATTATAATTGAATTACGCTAAATATGTTTCAGTCTTTAAATTAGAATTTCTTCAAATATTTACTAAATATAAAGATGTTATCATAATCTAACAGTGTTGACAGAAAAGAAATACATCATAAATGCATGTCGTGAGAACAATTGAACGTTGTATAGAGGAACGAAAATTGTTCGTCAAAAGGTTGGAAGGCCGATTGAATAGAATTTCATAACGTTCTAATAAAATTATAAATTTCATTAATTATCATCAAATAAAAAGCAAGCAAATACGTCACCTCGGTAGAACACTCACCAATATGTCAAAAATATTAATACAATTCAATGATATGATACTCGTCAACATTTCATTAGCCAGTGTGATAATAAATAATATATAGCCGTAGTTAGAAAGTAAAATCCACAGAGTCATAAATTATGTATAATTGAATTCTTCAATAAATCAATGTTAAATAAAATATGAAGATGTAGAATCAGTCCAGGAATAAAATTAAAAATGTATAATTATTACAACGAACAAACACTGACAAACACTGACTAACAGAAAAATAATTAAACTAATGTGATCTTAGCAGCGCAAAGTTAAACCTTTTAATCGGAATGTACGCTTTATGTAAACCCTCAGTATCAGTTGAAGATTAAGGCTATTTTTTGGTTTTTTAATATGAAACATCAGAAATTTAACCGCTTATAACATGATTCCTCGTCAAGAATTTCAATATTATTCCAATCAAAATCATGTTCACAATCTAATCTAGGCTCGGTTATAACTGATGAACGGGAATATGTGTTCCAACGTATATAATTTCGATGCACTTGCGATTCGTGTTTTTAGCTGTCTACCAGTCTGTCCTACATACGATGCGTCACAATTATTACAATTAATCTTATATACTACATTATTTTTAGAAAGTCGACGACGAGGGTCTTGTACTTTCCTATATTTCCGTAGTTTATTCGAACTATAAAATGTGTGAGACTTTAATATCATTCCTATCGAATTGATTAAATTTTTCTATTAAAGACGGAATAGAAGGCACTATTATTTTGTAATATTTTGTAATATTTCGGTTTTTTAATATATAATATAATTTTGTAATTGACTCTTATATGCTCTTTTATTGTATTTATTTCTTATAAGTATATTAATATTTCGCTGGACTGGCATGAAAAATATATCGGAAGTTATGTCAGTCACGCTTTTATTGAACAAATTGTACAAAAGCACGGAAATATTAAAAAATAAAATACTACAGAATTGATGACACAATAGGCAGGATTTCTTCATACAGGAGAAATATTGTGAAGGATTTACCGACTCTGGAGACGGCATTAACGAATATTCGTAAATCGCGCGCGATGATAGGCGCTTATAGTTTTTTGCGGAGCCATGCGAGAGCATCAGCGCGGGCTTTAGTGCTCCCACGATACTGATTGATTACGCGACGACCGCCCGGCAGCCTCTCTCACATCGTCGACGGTGCGGCGTGGCGGCCGCTGGTTTTGTACGCTGGCTGGTGAAAGGGAAGCCGATGCCTTTTGATACGGACGATGTTGGCCACTTGTACGAACTCATCGCTGCCTTTGATTCCATTCCTCACAGCAAAGCTATGCGCAGACATACAAGATGGAAGAGGTCCGTACCGAGGATGCCAAAATTGTGGCATCAGCATAGCTAATATTAATAGCTCAAGAATGTTTTAGCTATATTAGTTTGGCTAATATTAGAAATATTAGCCAAAAAATTAGCTTAAAAAGTCAATATCGGCTAATACAAAAAAAATCTTTTGTCATAAATACGTCTTGAAACTGCAAAAAATAAAATAAATAAATAAATAGGCTTTTATGGTTGTGCTTAGCAGAAAAGGCAGCTTTGCAATTGTTGTAAAATTCTTTAATATTGGTTTTGCCTTTAGTTTCTTATTGGATCTAAACGTATAAACGAATCATGTTAAAGAATTTTACAACAGTTGCAAAGCTGCTTTTTCTGTTGAACGCAGCCAATGGCATTATGCAGCAAAACGACTATATTTTATTAAAGTTTTAGGCAAATAATTTTTTAAACAAGTAAGTGGATCCAAATAAACTTTTGCACAAATATTTATTAAAATTTTATTAATATATTTAAAAAATTTTGATTTAATATGTTATATTACGACCTTATCAAATTTGTAAATAAGTACTATAACACGGCGATTTACATAAAAATGAAGGTAAATACAAAAAGGCAAAAAATTAATTAAACTAATAAGAGAATTGTGCTCGAATTTAACACAGAGATACTCAGATATAATAATAGAACAACCTATGAAAATTCTACAATATATATTTATATAATGCTTTCAGATACATATATCTTTAACGCTAAATACATCGTATCTTTGACGCGCGCGCGCGCGTTCTCGATTTTATTCCAAAAAATTTTTTTCGCTCTTGAAAAAATAGACGGCAACATACTCTCTATGGAAACTTTCGTGTATTTACATATTGATGAAATGCTAACACAAAGGAGAGAGAGACGGAAAGGGAAAGAGAAAAATAGATGAAAAATAGACATAAAAATGTATTGCGTCAACAAATATATAATTCTGGTTTATTCAGTTTGTTTGGTGAGACAGAAACATACGTTTCATACATTTCATATTTGAGGGGTACAATCCGGATGATGAGATACCGCGCCGAATTTCCCTACAAGATTACAATTGGCAGAATCAATTCTTTGTGACGCCTCTCGCCATTCTGCGCGGGTCCGTTACGCGATTACAATTAGTTGCAGTCCCCCTATTCCCTGATTACATCGGTACGAAGCTTGGGGACAATCGGCACATTGTTAGCATCGGCGTGCATAAGCTGCTTTGACCACAAGGCTAAACTTTGTTACTTTCTGTAATATGAAATGTTTCATATTATTACTGATAGTCGTAAATATTATCTAATCAATAATATAATAACAGGATAATAATATTAGTAATAAGATGAATAATAATAAATAACATTAATGATACAACTAATTATATATAATTGACGTTGTAAAAGAAAAAAAGAGGAAAATAAATATTATTACATTTTTATATTTTACACACACACACACACACACGCAGTTCATATTTCTATTTTCGTCTTTTTGTGATTGTACAACACGCAATAAATTGCAGTCTGCTATGATTAATCGCTCGAAAGATGTCACTTTCTATCATAATCGAAATATTCGTGTGTTCGGAGAATAGTCTACTTGCTTGTCGCAAGAAAAGCATTGGCGAAAGGATCGGGAAGAATTGTCGTCTCGAGAGTGCGTAATTCTGTGCGGAGATCACGAGATCGTCGAACAATATCGACGATCCGAGCGAGAAGTAACACAGTTTGCTCATTCATGAGGATCTTCTTGAAAGCGTGGATACGATTCATCCTGACTATGCGATTTTCTCATTTTTCGGACGAAATTCAAAGAAGAGGAGATTCAATGAAATAGCTACCGTCCGATCGCATTCGGCATTATTATATACAATAATTTCGTACGCGTACAGGTGAATCGATTCACAGAGATGCCTCTTTATTGGGGCAATTTTTCGATGGTACGAATCGTAGGTAAGATTTCTGAAAAAGCACTCTTAGCATTCAGCTGGATCATTCGGACAGAATGTAGTTGTGCGGGACGACCGCATGTGGATTTCTTCGTTTTGTGCCTAACGCATGATGACAATCGGTAATTGTAAACTCGAACTAATATTGTTGCTTAACAAAACGGACATTTGTCAAGTATATCGACGGACACTTCATTCCTCAAAAGAAGATATATACCTACTCTCTTCAATTCCATACAACTATATAGACACGTCAGTTTATTTTGATACGTTCGAGAGTTTGAACTTCCAAAAGGTCAATCACCTGCCATGTACATTTGTATAGAAACATATTTTACGCGAATGATTCCAAATTTACTTACCTTATTCGGAAATTTTATTTACAAAATTCATTTATTTGACATTTATTTGCGACAAATTGCTATTATTAATTGCTATTATTTATTACTATTAGAGAATACTGTCACAAATAAATTTTAACGATTCGTGAATTAATTGTATAACAAAAACAAAGATTATTGATCATCAAGACTTACAAAATATATGACACGTCCACGATAACCGAATTTTAAGCCTGTAATTATTTTCTTTCCTTTTTCGCGATACACCAAGTATGTTAAGCCTCTAATTATTTTGTTCTTTTCTCAAAGGATAAGAACCTAACGATCGGGCAGCTCCTGAAAAGACATCAAGTAACCTGCTGAGTTTCCTTCCAACGAGAGAGTTGCCGGGTGCAACGAGCCACCTCGAGCCAGATCATTGTCATGTTCGTTGGTCTTTCAGGGGCAATAGCCGGCTCGTGGCCGCGCCAGTCCGATGCCGGGGGTTTTCGGCCCGGACACATCCATAAGTAGAGACCTGCACGCTCACCGGCGGGTCATTCGTTATGGTTACTGCTCGTGGATCGGCCCCAGTGAAATCTTTGTCCACCGCGCGATCCGATCGCCGATGTGATAAACATTAATGAGTATTGATGTTGGAACGCCGATCCAGGCCGGTCATCGTGATATCGCGACCAATGAATCTCTTGCGACATAGTGATTTCTTCGCCCGATTCAATCGCCGGATGGTGCAATTAACCATCGCTTGCGAGGGAAACAATATTATACATTTTTTTTTTTCTGATTTTAATATCCTTCATGTCGCGAAATGAATAGTTGCACTAAACGCAAAACAGAGTTTATCGTATCACTATATTTTCAATGTGGACGTGTATATTCATTAGATATCAGCGTTTTCGTACTTGTTTATTTTTACAGAGAGATACGATCTTATCACGGAAAATGAAAATTAAATGAATCTTTATAGCTTGAAAAAAATCTCCGAAGCATAGACTCTATCTTGTATCTCACCGACGTTCATCATCAACTAAGTATCAGCTAAGAACGTTTATCTCGCTTCATCACCTTCTCCATTGTCAATCGACTTCGCTGCCTCCGGCCAACAGCGATTCGTATCGCGGGGGAGAATAATCGAGTGGCATTTTTACGCTGTTTGCAAACTGTATCGCCGGCGGGAGGTCGAAGGGCGCGGGTTAGAGAGGGGGGGGAGAAGGGGTGTTTCAAGGGGGGTGTTTCGTCCGCGCTATCGTGACGAGTATCGATGCGAGCAGTCGAGTACGATAGAACTAGGGGTGCCCACGGCTTGCAATTCCACCCTCTGCGTACGATCCTCGTGTACGATGGCACCGTAAGTGTACGTCTTAGTTGTGTATGTCATGTGTGGCTCCCACACATGTCTGCAGGTCGAGAGGGTGCATTGCCATTCGTTCGCTCTCGCAGCCGCGGTGAGGTAACGCGCAAGATGACGGTCGGCGAACATCAAAGCGACCGACATCTTTCAGAGACCGCCACCCCCTCTCTCTCTCTCTCTCTCTCTCTCTCTCTCTCTCTCTTTCTCTCCCTCACTCTCGATCCGCGAAGCTGGTTCTCTGCTTCTTCGCATCTCCCCCGCGACTAACGTCGTTTATCTCGCTTCTCGTCTGAACCGACGACTCGGCGAAACCCACCACCGCGCCGCGTATGTATCGGGCATTCATTTCAGTAACGAGCACGAGAGAGCGGAAAACGTGAAAGTGCGTGATAGGCAGCCACAGTGCATACCGGCTCTCTCTCTCTCTCTCTCTCTCTCTCTCGTTTATCACAAGATTTCCCGCACTTCTCTCGCGCGTTTTCTTTTCTCCGCACAAGTTCGTCGGAGATTCCTCTTCGCGATTCTTATCGCGTCAAAGAGCGGCATTATGCTTCTACGGCGACAACGTTCGGAAACATCCGTCACATGTCTTCTGTAATTTCAAGATTTTTGTAACAACTTACATTAGATACTCTGACGAGATTATGCCTTAACAGATATTCTATGCGGGTTTGTCTTTTTCTCTCGTCAGAAACCGATATCTTTTTATTAAACAGCTAATAGCTCTTTTCTATGCCGGTTAAAATTCTGCGAAGCAGAAAAATATCGAATAAAAACCTGAAACACAACGATACAATGTTCACGTATAGCTTTGTTTGCTAGGTCCTTTTGTGAAGATTGCAAACAGAAGTTGCGGTAGAAATGTTTTGCCCGAAATTCAGCCCTAGGTTAGCCTAGTATCGATACTACCTAACCTACCTAGGATGATTTCAGCGAACCTACGTCTTCCTTTGGACGTAGGAAACGGCTTTTGTTGTCATAGATCATCTTTCGTGGTGAAATTTTTCAAAATCAGATAGCAAGCAGCCGCATCTTTGAGGAGCAGCCGCAAAAGATATATGATATTATTTGGCACTTTTCAGTCAGGTGGATTAGACTTAGGTGGAAAAAAGACAGAGAAAGGATTATAGGTATCCAAATATCCAAGTCTCGACTAATAATAAGGCTGGGAGAGTATCCGCATTGTAATATCAAACTTCGGCTCTCTTTCAATTCGTTTTCGCTACGAATCTGAAAAGCGCTTCCGAAAATTGTGGTTGAAACGGTTTCAAAAGACGAAACGCTTTATTACGTTCATCGAAAAGGATTTATCATTTAGGAAGGATTGTCACATCAATAAGGTATCGAAGAAGTCCTAAATGGACATAACTTTGTTTGCTTTCGGCTTGTTTCCTTTTCAAGTTTAAAATATGCGTATCGTAATTTAGATGTTTATATATACACATATATGTAATACCTTTTTATATATGCAAACACACACACACACACACACACACAAATATATATGTACAGAATATACTATACATGCACGATGATTTTAAACTTTTATAATAATAAATAAAATAATGAAAATCAAGGCTTATTTGGAGTCAGCAAATAAGCCCCTTAATCTTCATTATTTTATTAGTTATTATAAAGAGTCAAATATCTACATATTTCTTTTTACTCTTTTTTTAAACTTTTATATTGATACCTATCTATTATATTTAATCATAATTACTAAGATCTTTTACCCAGTCGCATTTCAAGTCATTTTGATGCACAGTTTATGTGTTTTCTCTTCTAAAAGCATTTCCATTGCAATTGATAGACTCTTCAAGCTAATTTCCTTGATTTATACGCGCTTATTACTCCATTCTTGCGTCTAAAACCAATCAATCCGATGTACGTATAATCCTCCGAGTGCACCTATAATTGCTATAGAAAATTAATATTGTCATGACAAAAAGGAATGATTCGTAATATGATAAATACTACGCTACGTATTCATTTATTTAATTTTTATCAATTTTCTTATTTTATAAATACATATTTTTCTACGTTTTATGGGCATTATCTGTTGTGTTGTAGTCAAATTTAAGGGAATTTGAGGTACGAGAACATCAAAATGTTTCGTACATTATAATGGTCCGTTGACACGATGATGGATCGTCTACCTTGACCGGACAGGTAAATGTGCTTTCACACTAATGCGCTGAAAGTGTATAATCGTTGCGGCACGCGGGTACACACTAACAAGGGTCAACAACTCCATCAAATCTCGAAGTCGTATAATATACTATTACAATCGTGTGCAAAGTACGATAAGTACGTTGTTTTCAATAATAACGTACAAATAGAAATA
>NW_017305299.1:318915-330866 GCF_001594115.1 Trachymyrmex septentrionalis
CATTACAATCGTGTGCAAAGTGCGATAAGTACGATAAGTACGTTGTTTTCAATAATAACGTACAAATAGAAATATATGATACGTAACGTATTCTTCTCAACAAATGTGATAATAAACAGTTAAAGTAAAACTAAAAGGATTGCAGCCTAACGAAAACTAAAAATATGAAATAGATTTAAAATTTTCCGTAAAAAAGCTAAATGTGCATTTAAAAAAAAGTAATGTGTCACATTCGTTTAATTTTTCCGAATATTTTAAAAAATTTCTTTCAAATTTGAATTTCAAATGCAAGAATTACGACAATCAAGCAGTGTAATTTGTGGTCGGTTGTCATAATGCTTATAAAATTGATAGTCGTGGGCGTGTTACGAAATCCCCGCGTGCCAGATCGTTCGGACGAAGAAGGGTGAATCGCCACAATAAAAGGTCTTTGCACGAGCAGCTAGGAGTTAAGTCGTGGGTAATAATTACCGATCCCTCGTTAGCGTCATCAATAGACGGTTTCGCCCACCTGCCCACGTTATAATAATATAAGCCGCCTCTTTTGCGGTCGGTAGCCTTCGCACGTGCCGCCAGGACCTCCTTTATTCATTTTCTGCCCTTCGTTTCTCACCCTGTTACGCCCCTGACTGAGAGCACTCTATCGAGTCCCGATTCGTTTCCGAATATTTCCAATATTCGGAAGTTAGAGAGTTTCACTCGTCACATATATCGTGTAATGCATATTTAATCGAACAGTTTTAATTATAGTTCTTTGCATAAATATTATGAACTTGCACTGTTAAAAATTTCATAAAATTTAATGTACTTTTAAGTTATACAATTTGAACTTATAATTTCATGACATTGCATTCAATTTTATGTATTTTTAACTGAAAAGTATATTTGTTTATATGTACATGAAATTTAATGTACACATTCGTTACATTTAAATAATTACACTGTTAAAAATGTCATAACATTTAATATACCTTTAAGTTATACAAATTAAATTCAATTTTATGACACTAAATTAAATTTAATGTATCTGCAACTGAGAAAAATATTTGTTCACATGTACATGAAATTTAGTATATTTTTTATTTTCAAATTTTTAGGAAGTTTAGGAAGCTTAGTATATTTTTTATTAAATTTTATGTAGATTTGCATGAAATTCAGTATAAGTAAATGTTAAAATTAAGTTACTTATAACTTCATTTTCGTTGAAAACATTAAATATATTTAATGTACCTGCTTAAAATTTGCTTCCATTACATGCAAATTTGGAAGCAAATTTCTTATTTTTTAATAGTGTACTGTTAAAAAATAATTTAATATATTATGTACAGTGTATAATTTAATTTTCAGTTAAATCATTCATTACTTTTAATTTCGTTCATAACCACGAACTTCATTTACATGTAAAGGAATTATTTCTAACAGTAAATAATTCTACAAATTTTGTTCTTTACATTGCCATCGATTTTAAAGATTCTTTGATAATGTTTTTATAGATACCGATTATTAGGAACACAATTATTAGTAACACTTGATGATAGATTTACGGATCTCTGCGTGAGTGTGAAAGTGACGAAACTGTCGAGATATACGTATGGGGATTATGCAGGAATTGATTATTGCTGACTATTGCGGAAGCCTCCTGTCTCGGAATCGTCGGCTTAAAGCACCCTTTTCGCAATCCGCTTGATATTCTCGTGCAATCGTATAGGCTTCTCGCTCGGTTAATTGCGTTATTCAGAAACGATCAATCAGCAATTAGCGATCCACTGTCCAGCAGAGGACGTTGGACCGCTGCTATCCGCGACATGAAAGCCACTTCGAACATACAACATGGAATTATGAATCGTACAACCTGAATAAGGCACGTTAACCGTATCATTACAATTTCTAATCAAACATCAGTGCTCGCGGACATAATTTGTAAAACCAGATTACGAAATAACGAATACAGAAGAGCGACTGTCAATTTCTACTAAAAATATGATTCTTTTGCCTTCTCTCTTTCTCTCTTTCTCTCTTTCTCTATTCTTCTTCCTCTCATCATAATTTTTCATTGTTTTTCTAGCGTAATAATTTTTTTTATAAATTATTTATATGTATATTTTCAAATATTATGAAATAATTATTAAATATATTTAATGTAATTAACAGAGTATCATCTCGGTTTTTTTCTTAGAAGAGCAGAAACTGTAATTATTTTACATGTATCAAACTTTAAATAAAAAGAACTTTTTATTCAGTTTAAGCAGATCTTAGCGCTTAAATACAGATTTCTCGCGTGAATTTATATACAGTCGAAATGTTTTTCCGAACATAAAACATATTCGCGAGCAGAATCAGAGTGGTATATCACTTGTTAAATTGCACAAGTAATTTAATAATTCTTTTATATCAATAAACATTTTTAAACAATATTAATTATCAAATATAATTCTTCTTATTTAAAATATAATTTATTCATATCGGTCTAACAGTCTCTTCATATTGTTTGTTTAACATATAATCTTCCTAGGCGCCCAAGAACAGGTGATAAATATATACGCTTCGTTCTACAAGTTCCGAGTCTGAGAATAGTGACCGGTCGGCGTAACCAGTTCCGCGCGTTCTCCAGCACCAATTTGCGACGTCGCGAGAGAGAAGACGTGGCGTGAGAGAAAAAAAAAAACTAGTAGACGAGAAGAGTCCGGCGGAGACCGGTGAACACGTGATAGCGTATGACGAAGGCATGATGGATGAGGGGGCGGCTAGTTTATGTGATCGGGACATGATCGCTCGCAGGCGGGGTGGTCCGTTTGTCCATCGCTACTCCGTGTCCGTCTTTTCCCTTTCTATCTCTCGAACGTGTTCTTCTCTTCTTCTGCTCCCGCTTTCTCGTCCTACCTTCTTTCGTCTTTTCCTTCTTTCGTACTCCTCATATACGTCGCGTATACATCGCGCCCGGAACGCGGCCGAACGCACCCCTGTCACCGGACTGAGCGATCTCGTTGTCGTGTTCGGTGAACGCGACTGCAAAAAGGACTCGCGTACGATCTCGCATACCGATATCTTGTCGAGAGACCTTCGCAGTAACGTTCTGTGGACTTTATCCACATCGATTCGCGCAATATCATCCGTGGGTACGATTTTGCAACCGTTCATAGAACCGAGACCTAACGCGAATATTTCTGTGAGATGGATTGTTTGAAAATTCAACTTCATGTTCTTGCATTTCGATCGTCTCTACTTTTGCTGAGTCCAATATTGAGACTTGGTAGTCAGATTCAAAATGAGAAACGTTCCTGAACATTAATTGAAAATATGAAACATTAATTGAATTGGGATATTCATATTGAAAATATGAGATATCTTTAATATTTACATGCGTGCAATGACGATTAAATTATCCATGTAATTATTTAAGAATAGCAAGTAGGCAATATTGAATAAGAGGAGAAAAATTGACGTGCTTATGTAAAATTTACGTTACTTTTCCGGTAAATGAGCGATCGTCGTATGGTTGTACTGTAAGGTAACTTTTAACATTCCGTAAAGTATTTTTTAAGAGTTGTTAGTTACAGTCTTGAGAATAGTATATATAAATAACTTTTACTGTAAGCTAATAATCATGTGAATGGATTTACTATAATTATTATAATGTACTTTATTTCACACCTTCGATGTTTTTACTTTCAGACAAGTGAAGTTTGCCAGATTCGGCAAAAATAACTAGAACATTTTTACCAATCTAGTAAAATAAAAATTACTCAACCATTGTACTCTCTGCGCATTAATAATTAATAAGCCATATTGGGTGCAATTGCCTTATAATTTAATACTACTGATGAACTCAACTGGATGATACTATCAACTAACTGTGGGTCAGGTTTTCTTTAAATTCAAGTTTTGAAATGACCTGTCTCACTCCGCATCCAGTTAATGCCCTTTAGAGCGATGTCAGAAAAAAAGTAGGTCTCCTCTTTCTCTCCGTCGCTCTCCCTCCGTTCTCCCTTCGACCTGCGAAGTCACCGCTGAAATTCGTGCGGACGTTGAAGACGGGCACAGGGTTCACGCTGAGACGTCGTCCCGAGGACGAGCGCACGAGCTCCCGAGTTTGACGAGGGCACGAAGAACAGTCCGGATAGGAGGTGGTGCACGAAGCGCGGAGCCAGAAACCAGTAGCCTCTCGTTGAAGCGCCCCGCTGACCTTGCCCGACTCCCTTCGCATCGAGGATTAGAGGCACAGCGATGTTCTGACACGAGGAATGCTTTGCCAATGCCGAGAGTCGGGAACGAGGTCCTTGCCTCCTGCTACCACATCCCGCGCCTCCTTTTTCCATTTTCGACGATGTTAATTCTCGATATATCTGTCACGGCGGGAGAGAAGCTCCGCAAGAGGAAACGAGGCATCTAATTTGAACGCTACTATATTAGTCGCTGCCAGCGATTCGTCAATGTGGATGAAACGCCAACTTACCGCGGCGGTTTGTGACTGTAAACCGAATGAAATGCTTTGTGTTTGGATATTATACGGTATAACAGCCTGACATATCGTGTCATTTCAATAAAATTCAGAATACATTGTATATATCACGATGAGTTTTTCTCATATAAAAAATAAAATGTTTACTATTTTAATAATTGAAATGGAAGGCAAACCATTTTTTTCAATTACAATTTTTCAACATTTAACTGTATATTTTTCATCCTGATGAAAACTTTACAATAAATTAATCGCCAATTAATTCTACTAAAAAAAAAAAATAATAAAATTCATTTTAAATCATTTTAACTTTCAAGTATTATTTTACTATAACAATGGCTGGTAAAGAAAATTACGGGAAGAAGGGATAAGCTGGGATTTCGCTGCGGAAATAAATGCGGAGATATCAACAAAGCGAGAAATCCCAGTCTTATTGATTCCGCCTCGGACATTCGTTACTATCCGAAATCTAGTGAGATTGAGCGACGCAACTCGATAAATGAGACCGCACAGAGATTGATTCAGAAGATTCTCACGGGCGGTTTCATCAATCGCGGAGCCACGGAGAAGGCGAATCATTGTCGGAGCGATCTTGCAGCGTATGTTACAATCGATCCCGTCTAGATGAGTTTAACTGTTTCGTGGGGGGTTGGATATAGCACAAACTTGGATATAGGCTGCACTGTTATACATTACGTCGTCAATTATACATTACGATCGAGAAGTGAATGCACTCCTTTTATTTTTAAGTCGTCCTTTATTTGTACAATTTATCGTTTATCTTTGTTATTATGTAGAAAATATTTCTTCAACATTGAAAATAAATAAATTTAGCAGAATCCAGTGGGGAACTTTCGCGGGCAATATTCGCAAAATATATTTTTCATTTTATAAATTTAAATCAACATCATTTTTATAAATAAAATATGTAAAAGACACACACTGGCGGTGAAAATTATACTCCGAATTTTAATAAATAAAAACTCATATTCCATTATCAATCTTGATATTTTGTACGAAACACGCATTGTTAACCATAATAAAATTTAAATCTTTAGCAAGAGTATAGAGGCTGAATGAATACATTTGTGCTATGGAGCAGAGATGTTTATTCGCTTATACATATCGATAACGAAGGAGGAAGAATATACGGGTACCCTATGTATGCATATATGCGCGTTGGCATATCGCACAAGTTGAGATAATTGGTCGTACGATCAGGACAAATATTATTTCTCTCGAAACGGAGTCGAGGGAGGATTATATTTGTATGATAATACTTCACACTCGGCTGGCTCTCTATAATGGAAGAGGGATCTATGCATTGGGGGAGCTCGCCCAGTGATTCGACTTGCTATTATACGATGTAATCAGTACTCCATAAATATCGGCGAACGTTAAGTATAAGTGTTATGTTTTATAGGCACGTCACTCTGATCGTTTTAACAGATCGGAACAATGAAACAGATAATTATTTGACAGTAAACGCTCAGAACCGTCGTTCTTTCTCTTACGCATAAATCGTAAAGAATACGAAAAATATTTAGTGCAAAAAAATTAATGTACGAAAGGAAACGTAAATCTAATTCAAACAACTAGACAAATCAATTCAAACAAATCAACTAATTGTTGATCGATTAATTTTATTTAAAAAATTATATTTAATATTAAATTATATATTTAATTATAATTATATTTTGTATAAAATTTAATTTTACATAAAGTTATATTTTAGTTTCCTAAATTTCAGTGGGAAGAAGGAAGCAACAGTGTTACGTAATCTTCATGTAACTCCGAGTTCTTCGAAGATGACACTAGAGACGTTACGTCTCTTCGGAGTGCGTCTTTGTACGGCAGGGTTGCGACCTGTAAGCAGGAGGCTCTTGCTCCAAGATCGGATAAGGAGAAGAAACAAATCCGCTACCTTTCGGTATGAGAAAACGCGTGATGGCCGATGCGGTGTCTATTCCGGTAAGCCGTCTAGGAATGCGTCCTTCTCGCTTAGTCTCCCATTCTATTTCAATCAGTCTCTATCCTTCTCTCCCCCTTTTCCCTTCTTTGTCTCCTTTTCTCGCTCTTTCTCTTTTTCTGTTGCTCGCTGTCCGAGTCCAACACGACATTTGAGAAGCCTTCATCAGGCCCCCAATATCCAGGGCATATCGTTTCGTTTACCACCCTGTCGGCGGTAGATCAAATCAATCTCGATCGCGACGCGCTGCTCGACCCTTTTCCAACTTCTCGAGACGTCCGTGTTAATATTATATGCCGCGTGAGGTAATATTACTCACAGTATAATGAGTTCCCCTAGCTACCAAACCGGCTCGGCTACGGCTGCGTTTCTAAACGGCTAAGCTAGTAGAATAACTCAATACCTAGAAACGATGAAAAACTCAAATAAAAAGATAGGATTAAAATATGATACATTTGCAACCAGACCTTTTTATATACTCTACAGCGAAGAATAGATGCAAACGTTATTATAAATTCATTGAATACATTAATTAATGATGAGTGATATACGAATTTTTTTTTACGCGTCATCTATCTCAACAATGAGCCAGGAAAAAGTTTAACGTTCGCCAACGTAAGCGACGTCTATATAAGTGCAGGCTTTCGGAGCTTGATGCGCATCGCTCGGCATCTAGGTATCTAGGCACACGCATTTATGCCGACGCACCTAAATCCGAGACAAATTGTGTCGGCAAACACGGGCATTGTTCGCAAGGAAAAAACCGCCGGAGCGTGTTTACGTCACGCCGCCCATTCTGAAAAGTAATCTACACCGTATTGTCGCTGGCGCGGCGCGGCGGTACGCGCGCTCGACCATCCACGAAAGACTTAGTGCCCCCTCTACATCCTTTTCGCTCTTTAGCGCAGGCTTTAGTCCTGCAATATTCACAAGGACGCCGCGGCACGATCTGTCACGGGCATCGAGACTCGCGGTCGGATGATCGCGCGTAAGCACGTTATTCGCAGCGGCCTTTCAGACCTCGGCGGTATCGTTGCCTCTTACTCGAGGGGTTGGCACTCTGCACGAGGGGTGGGGTAAGTCCCATCACGTCGGCACCGGTCGCCATCACCATCGGGATTATCGTCGGGTCCTGGTACCACGCTGCTGCAGCTCTTCTTTCCTTACCTGGTCGCGCTCGTCTGAGAACTTAAGCGCTAAATTGTTACTTGAAGTAGCGACAGACTAAATGGAATTCACTCCTACCCTATATTTATGCACTTAAATGTGATGGTAGACATTTTTAAGTTCTGCTTATTTAATAGAAACGTTGTATTCACGAGCGAGTAGTTTTCTGTAGGAATTACATGTGTGTGTGTGTGTGTGTGTGTGTGTGTGTGTGTGTGTGTATGTGTGTGTGTGTGTGTGTGTATATATATATATATACATTGAGTGCAAAAAGTAATGGTACGGAGAAAGTATTTTTAAAAAACTTTATTTTTAAAAAGTAAATATTATCCAGTAAAAGTCATCGAATTGATATCGATACAAAGATCTCAACATTAATGTAATGTCAATTCGATGTTTAAATTGACGATCATTTCTTGCTGGATAATTAATAATTTATTCATAAAGAATAAAATAGACTGTACGTTTCTTAAAATTATGTACAGTAAAAAAGATGTGTATTAATTATAGAAAATATATCATTTGAAAAATAAGTGAAAATTAAAGATTATGTTTGGATGATTGAAAAATATTCGTACAGTCGAGAGATTTAGCTTCTAAAATTAGGAATACATGCGAAGCTCGTTTGTTTATGTTAGAACAGATATATTCATTGTATAAAATTGTTAATTAATGTTTATTTTCTACAAATAAGACTTTTAAAAAATTTCCTTGTACGAATACTTTTTTACACTCACTGTATTTGATTACGAAGATATTGAGATTTAAAAAGGTTTATTTTGAATTTTGCAGAATTTTCAAGTTTCGACGAAAGTTTTCATAAAAAGTTACGAGCTTTCGTCAGTACATATTCCAACTGCAAAAGCGGGTGAATTTGCGAGAACTCTTTCGTTTATATTTCATTTTTGTAAAGCGTAATAAACGAGAATATAATCCAATATACCTTTTTAAATATTTTTGAAAAGCTTCTGTAAACTATAATTACGTACAATTTGTTATTTACTAATTCCCTTAAATTATGTTTATGGAAAATTAACTGCTGTGTCTGTATTCTGTAACTTTTAATAACAAAGTCGATATCGGTATATTGTCGTTGCGCATGTATACAGGGTGATTCAGACCAGATGCAAGAGCCGGTATGTATGCGCTGTTTATGAAAAACTGAATCGGAAAGTCGTTTACAACATTTTTACATATTTTGCAACAGTTAACGAGATATTAATTTCTAAAAATTGCCGAATAAGCGAGTAAAATCGATGTATAAGACATATTATGACATATTTTTCAAAGTTCTTTAATTAAATATCTCAGAAATATTTCTTAAAGAATTCTTAAAGATAGTCTAAAGTTGTCCCATACGTCGATTTTAGACATTCTGCTTATTGAGTAACTAAAAAAAATCGCAAAATTAGAGAACTTTTTGATTCAGTTTTTCACAGTTCTTACGGTCTGGATCGCCTCTACATAAAAAACCTACGCAATTACATTATGACGAATTGTTGTTAATAATTACACAATAAGTACCGATCTGTTTGGTGTTCATTTTGTAAAAAATGTAATCTATTTTCTATTTTATAAAAAAAAAAAAACAAAAAAACTCTGAAATACCAAAATCAAATATGATGACTTCGTCTGTTAACGTCAGATTTTTTGTCTGTAAAATTCTTTTATTTTTTACTTTTTACAGCTTTTTAATCGCATTAGCCAAGATGATATGATCATTAATTTAACAGACACATTTAACAGTAGAGTTAAATACTGAGTCGAGTTTTAATATCATTTCGTATTTATTTTTACGCTTTTTATAAATTCATAGCTGAACTAGGATTGATAAAATACAATGACGACTGAAGTGTGAACGAGAAGGACAAAGGTGGAGACACGCGCGGCTCGCTGGCTGTTTCTGTTGCAGCTGTGAAATGCGTACCATCGGTTTAGTATCCACGATGCCTAATTTTTGAGAGTATATGTCCGAAAGGCGGGAGGGGGTAAGGAACCACCTGGAACTCCCGGATCAAGGGAGTGGAGACTATTCGGATGCGCCGAGCCGTGCAACGAGCCGCCGCGAAATAAGGGATGCTCTTCTCCACCCTGTCCCCGGTCCCGGTCCCGGCCCCGTCGGTTTTTGACAGTGCCGTAACGCAGTGCCTCATGTTCCGGGCTCTCGACCACCACTTTTTGCAATGCGCACGTATATATACGTGTAACTAATACCGATGTTGTTTAGGGCAACCCTCGTCCGAAGGGTACATCGAGACTTAAGCGCGAGCATACTTACCGCATGTTGCCATAATGAGTCGCGGGGTCGAGTGCGCGGAAGAGGGAGAAATGGGGTGGACTCGGGTCCCCTCCCGCCTGTTCTCTTTTCATTCAATGCCGCAAAGAGCGGCCGATGCCTTCAAAGGAAGATTAAAGTGCCGCGCGATCCTTGGCAGTTTGTTTATCGGTCGGCTTTCTCTTTCTTGCCCTGCCCGCGTTTTCCTTTTTTCTTCCTCCGTCTTCTGCTTCTCTTCTTTCATTTATAGCTTCTTCTACATGTATACGCTGGATCATCCGCTACGAAGTTGTTACAAATCAATTGAATCGAGTTTTTCACAAAAAAAAAACCGACAAAATTGTGCGTTTGTGTTTAAATCGAACAGTATGTAATATCGCTGCTCTATAGAATATGGAAGCGATTGCTTCCATAGAGAAATATTGATTATCTTATTGTCTCATTGTTCGAATCTCTTCACTCAAAAACTCTTACTCTTCCGTTTTCATTTCTCTTCCTTCCACCTTTTTTTTCAGTCAATTTCTATTTTTTTCAGTGAATTTCTTCTCACAGTTCTTTATTGAAAAATTTTAATTTTTACCAATCACGTAAATATAAGGACAGTACACACGTACAATATGCAGCTTTTCGCGGTGCACGCTGCTGATCTTTCGTCCTCGCTTTAAAATCATTGATGGCAATCCAATTTGTCAGTGTATGTACATTTCTGTAGCGTTGCTCGATAACTGTAAAAGTTACCCATTCCGCCGCTCACAAAGCGCACGTAAAATCACCTCTGAACGCCGCAGTACGCAGTATACGAGCTGGATGTACAAGGGTTCAATCGCGGTTTTGCGAGGGGTTGGAAAGTCGGCACACGGAGGGACGCGGCACAGGGGATGTTTCGGAGAGTAGGGCGTACACACACCGGCGCGGCGGAGGGAAAACATGGTGGCCAACTGGTTGCGGCATTCATCAGAGGCGGTGCTCCGCGTACCTTTTGAGATCTCGTCTTTTTTATCGTTCTCTCTCCGTGTACACGCGTACATCGGCATAAAGGGGGACGGGAGAAAAGAGTGAAAGCAACAGAAGGGGAGGGAGGGAGAGAGAGAGAGAGAGAGAGAGAGAGAGAGAAGGGGGCTGACTGGCTCTATGAGAAAAACTCTCCATTGAAACTATCGACGAGAAAGGAGCCGCCTCCGTGTCGGCTCCCTTTGCGCCGATCCGCCTCGATCCTACGAGGAATCATCGGGAGGTATTTACACCTTCTTTACACCGGAGAGCCGCACGCAGCGCATTATCGCCGGGTTCTGCTTAATCATGCGTGCCGCGCGCGCCCTGCCATTTACAAAGCCGCACGTACGTAATTGTAAACGTCGTCACAAAGAAAGCGCTTTTCTCTCGTAGCCATATTCCTGAGATGGTTTTCTCGTGTAAATATAAAATATTTTTCAAGTCGCACAAACAAGATAAACGTAGCATTAATAAGCGGAAAATTGCGTAATTATATAGCGTGTATTCACGTCCCGCTTTTAGCACTAATTGCGATCATGCGGTTCTTAAACCGGCTACAACATCGAATGTGATTATCCAGCACTAGAACTTTCATTATCGAGGAAACTTTTAAATTAGACGTCGATAGTTTTTGTGAGATATTTTTTCCCGAGGAAAACAATGGGTGCTCTTTTCATTCGGTCGACACACAAGTCGACACAAGTATTGTATTATTCTTTATTACTCGTAAAGCGTCCGATGTATTGTCGTCAATTTTCATTGTCCAATTCACCATGATGTGAGAATATAAGGTGATTCATTATGCATATAATGGCGGTTGAATATAATTTTGGAACAAATTTCTTTCCATGGTAAATTTCTAACAGCGACTCCATATTGGGGCTTATAACATTGGCCGTGTTTCAAATTTACTACCAACGGAGAAAATTTTTTCTTCAAATGTACCCTTAAAATATGGTAGTTGTGATACAATACAATATTTTAGAGATTATTATCATGCACTTTAATAAAATTAATCAAATTTATTTTATATTTTATTGTAGTTTTATTAATGAATAAGAGAAATTTACATAAAATTCCTCGAAATA
>NW_017305299.1:330966-331386 GCF_001594115.1 Trachymyrmex septentrionalis
TGTTTCTGTGGATGCGGGGAACAGTCTAACTGAGACAGTCTAACTGAGACAGTCTAACTGAGAGAGTCTAACTGCGAGAGTCTAGCTGCCAGTGTCGAGTGAGCATGAATGCTCCTCGCGAACGCGTTCTACCGATTTCCGGTAGTCTTTGTATTGCGGCGTGTATGTCTCTCGCGAGCGCGTTATACCGCATTATGTTAGTCTCATTTGTAGTGCGTGGTTTGTGGAATGACTGAAAGAAAATAAAGTGTTCTCGATTGAAATATATTCGGACATTCTTTCTTCCACCTTTCGTGCTATTATTCGCGATTAGTCGTGGTAGTGATCCGCGAAGGTACGTCATCACGGACCGGGCAATTCTCGGAACGCCATAGGCATCCCGCATGAGCGCGATTTATCGATGCCTCAAGATCTGTGCGT
>NW_017305299.1:331486-338251 GCF_001594115.1 Trachymyrmex septentrionalis
GTTTCAAATTTACTACCAACGGAGAAAATTTTTTCTTCAAATGTACCCTTAAAATATGGTAGTTGTGATACAATACAATATTTTAGAGATTATTATCATGCACTTTAATAAAATTAATCAAATTTATTTTATATTTTATTGTAGTTTTATTAATGAATAAGAGAAATTTACATAAAATTCCTCGAAATAACAATGTTATCCCACAACTATCATATGTATTTTCAGAGTAAACTCTAAGAAAAATTCTCATGTATGCACACTATAGATTTTCAATACTGGCAGTCAAATTTGGAAGACAGTGACTTCATTTTCTGATTTATCACATTCTGACTATCTCGGCGAAATTGAGCGAGTTAGGAGCGAATAGGAGCTATAATAGTAGGAACATGTTGGAACTTGCGACGCGAACAAACCTCTTATTCTCCGTATTCTCGAAGGCTTAAATTCTACAACTTTACAACGAGCCATTAGTGATAAATCAGAAATCGAAAGTTAGAAATTGATCGACCACAGTCGAATGTGAGAAGAGTAATCGATTGTTGGTTAATATTTTATCTGAAAATTTTCACTTCTAATTTATCACCAATGACTTATTGAATGCCCAACGTTGCAACGTGCACGGCAACCAACCGACGCGAAAATTACGCGAGATAGCACGCGAGAAAAAGCGGAGATATGGCGCTTTCGTTGCCGACGAACGGGCCGAAGGGAGAATGGAAACAGGCGAAACGCGGCGCGGATCAGAAACGTGGCGAATCTCCCTCTCGGATGTTTCCAATTACGTTTACGTCTCTGCGTTTCCCTCCCGCGCCGACCCCCTCATGCCGGTGTCTGATTACACCGCGATGTCGGGCGCCCCGTTCGCCGCAAAGAGATGCACTTGCCGCGCCCGCGTCCTTCGTCGCCGGGCGCCGAAGCCTGAAATCAGAGAATAATAAAATTCACCTAACGCCATTTACGGGACACGGGTCCCCGACGTGACGTTTAAGCTTCCGCGTAGCGAGCCGCAACTCGCAAAAGGGCAAATGTCGAGAGAGTAACTCGATACGTTCGACGGCGCAAGTTTCGCGAGGGTAACTGTGTTTCGACAAAGTTTGCCCTTTAAAGAGCCGATATCTTTATACTCTTTGAATAACCCAATGCTGATCTAAATGCTCCATTATTCGTTTTTTTTATGCCCGTTTCTACATGGAAAGAAAAGATTGGACTGAATATTGCATAGCATTTTTAATTGGTTGCAGCAGCCAATTTTTGATTGCGTTAACCTATCATCGAAATCCTATACTGACATCGTGGATAGGCTAACGCAATTAAAAATTGGCTGTTGCAAGTATCTTACCGTCTAATTGGCTGCAGCCAATCTTTTTTTCCAGTGTACCAATGTAAATTAACTTTAATCTCAGTTCAACTTACTCTTCATCTTATCCCTGATTCTTGGAATTAGAAAAAGATGAAGAGTTGAAATTACACTGGTAGAAGTAGGCATTAGAAGAAATTTTTACCGGATTATTGTAATTTACAAATTATTGTGTTACAATAATTTTGGCCACGGGCGCCGATTTGTCGATTTGTTAAGTGTAAAGTTGGATAATTGACGTGATGGAAGGGAGATAAAATTTTCATTATTAGGAACTTTTATATTAATACCTCTTTGTAGACTTCTTTATACTTTCATATCAAGATTATAACAGAATAATGAACAATGAAGTCCTTTTAATAAAAAAATTTTTATAAATATTTTCGTTTATAACCTATTGAAATACTTAGAGCAAACGTTAGACTTCAAATATTATCTTTTATAATGAATTCATCCACAAGTGCATCAATATCCAAAGTTTCAGCAAAATCGGAATATACATGCAATACAGTTACTGAATTCAACCAAACTTGGTGCATCGTAGAATGCAAATACGTTTTCAATCTTCTCAAGAATCTCTCAAGGTAGAAAACGTCGTGCAGTACACACATCATCACTGGTGTTATTAAAAGTATTTAAATTAATAGTTTTGTGTATTTTAAAATATCAAATCTCTCATTACGAAGAACCGTAATAAACTGTATCTCCGAGAGATATTCATGTGTGGAATTGCACACGCGAAAAATTCTGATGTGTGGAGTACTCCACACACTCTGCGCATACAAAAACCGGCGCCCATAATTCTGGCAAAAAGTGTAAAACAACCCCACAAATTGACGTAAACATTTTATATCTAATAAAAAATAAATAAAAAATAAAAAAAAACAGGTTTTATTAAAAAATAATATTTATTTTTATAACAATTTCAATATTTTGTTAGTTTTGCTTCGAATTTTATTACCACCTTTTCCAAGAGAATGTAATAAATTGATGGTGCTTTATACTTACGGGCAAGGTTGTAGTTTATATATCCCCAATATATATTTTTTTTAAACGACGAGTACAGCAGAAGCCGATATCACGTTTGTAACAAATCGCTCGATTGCTATCCCCCTTGTTATTATACGTACATGGCTAAATCAATTACTCGCAAATCGTAATTATTATTCTCCGCGGCGTATCTTTGTCCCGCGTTATTTTTTTTTTGTTCCGATAATCACATTGCGCCGGTCTCTTTTTGTCGTGGAACGAGACATTTAAAGCCCGCGAGCGCATAATCCATTGTTCACACGGATAATTTTATTAATGTACGTTAATCCGCGTGTTCCATGCGTTCAAATGCCCGTATTGCAGTTCGTTAACTTAATGGCGATTATCAGGATGAAATACAACTCGTAAATGCGCGAGGCGCAATCCGGATAAGCCGAAAGGCAATAAAGAGGAATTGCAAATGCTTCGGATGAAAATGCTGCCAACAATGCGGCCTCGATAGTATTCTATTCGTGTTAAACGTTCGAACAACACCGTTGCGCATGAAATCGGTTCGATTAAAAATACCGCTAAGCGTCGGTTGTTTTGTGGAATATTCGATATAATAATAGGTCGAACTGAGCGAAGTGTACAAAAGTATGCAAATGATACTGTGAAAAATCGATGCGAAAAACGATATGGCGAGTGTTAGTATACGGAAAGAATGATTGTACTGAAGTAATGTAGATAGGCGTAGCTTTGAAAATAATTTTGTCGAATCATCAAAATAATTGTTTAAAGAATTTAATTAGATTAATGAATAATGTTGCATTATGTAATGTTGCAATTGGGATAATTACTAATGTAAACTAAAATAATATCAGTCCTTATACAAGGTTTTTTATCGGCACATTCAAAACAACGGTTTTGCTGAAGTTTAAATAGATGACAAAATTTAGATAGATACAGATCTAGAAATATTTTTGAATCAAATCATAATTATGTGAAACGCTCAAACTATAATAGTTACTAGAATGCTAAAAAAAATTTTTGCACATCTAAAAATAATTTTGCTGAATCATTAAAATAATTACGCGTAAAAAAACTCAAACATTATGAACAGAAAGTTTTTTTATCATTTTAGCAGCCAGCTTGAGCGTCCTTAGTTTGCCAATTCAAAAAAATTATTTTAGATCTGTATCTCTCTACCTAAAGTTTTAGATATTTCAACAGAATTATTCTTTCCGTGATACGTGTCAATAAAAATACTTGTATATACAGATAGTGATTAATTTACGAAAAAGACGATTTTGCTGAATACAGATTTGAAAATAATTTTGTTAAAAACCATCAATATAATTTTACTAGAAACTTAAACTGGTTGCTATATAATTTCAAAACATTTTTGCAACATTGCTCATCTTTTTAGTTTCTAACATACTTACTTTAATGGTCAAACAAAATTATTTTCAGATCTGTAGCTTAGCTGCGGCTAAAATTTTAGATTTTTTCAACAAAATCATTCTTGTGTGCCAGTAATTATCCGAAATGTCAACGCTGTACGTTGCGAGCAAATGCAGCATATGGGATTCGTCGTGTTTCAGAGCCGATTTGATAAATCCAATTGTACGCGGCAGCTAAAGCCGAAAGGTACACGAGGACCGTGTCGAAAGACTCGCTACCGAACTTTGACAGCAACTTGCTGCCGCGTGTTTCACGGCTATCAGCCGAGCTAGCTGAAGACAATATTAGCGTGGAGGCTACAGCATATAAAGACGTTATTATCCTGACGGCTCTCGTCCACTCTTCCGTATTCATCGTCGAATGGTATACCATTCCCGAAACTTCGTCAATCGGATCGGAAGGAGCGCGTTGAAGATTTCTCGAGAAATCCCCGCCTCCCGTTGAAACGTAATGTATTTATCTTGTAGACGATGCGAATCAAGTTTTCAAGTATAACGAATTTAAGCAAAATATTAGCACAAATGGATAAGCGGTGAAAAAAGCTAAGAAGTAATTTAAATTTATCGAGTTTGGCTTATGCCAAATGAAATGAATTTTTCAAAATAAAAACAGACGAGAGGAGAGTATGCTTGATTAAGAAATAAAGGGAGATTTTTCTTCGCCGGAGTATTTCTTTGTGTATTTCTTTTCTTTAATAAATAATCTTATTTCTTGCAGGCCAATATAACAATCTGCCTGTTTATTTCATTTCTGCGCTTTCATTTTGTAATTTTTCATCGAATAGATCATTCCATTATTGTACTTTGTTACATATAATTCTTTCCTTTTCGGAGGACTATTCGCGAATCTCATCAAACTTTCGTTGAATAAACTCGCGCGCGTCGACGCGTTCGACATGTTCATCGACTCTCGTCTTCGATTAAGCACGTCTGGCCGATCAATTGCGTATCGATCAGATATACGTATTTAGTGTCGATAGCGAGATCATCTATGCTTGATGAATACTTAAATGCTTTTTGACACTCCTCGTGTACATATTCGCGATGGAATCACGCGAATATTCGCTTTAATCTTGGAAGTTACTTGATACAATTAATACTGTGAGATCTAGCTAGTCTCACAATCTTAAATTGACTTCAGCTTTTTCTCTCGCTACGTTATTGTGCGGAAAGAGAAGAAATTTATTGCAAAAATATATTTCGAACCTTCTTAACCCTTTAACTATTACCATTATAGTGGCTTTTTTGCATCTCGATTCTTTATCAATGTCAAACGGAAATATCCTCAATTAATTTCATCAACATTCGTTTCAACGAAAGAACGCCAGCGTTTTTTAATAGAATCCGCCGACCAGCTGTGCGTATAATGATACAATTCATTTCCTATATAGTCAAATCCTGATAGAAATCTAATACTAGCCAATACCGATCAATTTATTACCGAAAGGCAATAATTAATTACTTATTGAAAGTGCTAAAAGTACTGAACGATGCTTCTCGATACTTAGAGTACATAATTAATTATTGTCTTCGGTATTGATCGGTATTAGATTTCTATAAGGGTTAAGGATTAAATAGAAAACAATTGCACATTAAAAGAAAAAAATAAAACATTTTCCATGATCTCCAATTTGTTTTATCGACGACATAAAGCGATACTGTTTTCTATTTGCACTCGCATATTACTAATGGTAGGGAACAGCGTGGAACAAATCGTATTGTAAAATCAATTTCTCATCGTATAATGCCGCCAACACGAAGTTATGATTGGTGCGAACAATTGGCAGGCGTGCATGCGCTTTTCAAATATAAAAAATAATTGGTAGGCGACGAGATTTTCGCGGGCTGCATACGCTGCGACGAAATGATCGAAATAATTTACGCGTCGGCGTCGGCTGGATGCGTCCGCATCCGCAACTTTCTCGACGACGGCTCGCATTGTATCGTCGTTGCTGCGCTTTTATTATTTTTTTTTTTTTTTTGCTACGTTATTTCCCCTGGGCACGTCGTTAATCGCGCCGATTGCCGCACCAACGAGAAAGAGCTAGGCACGCAGGTAATTGGCGCCTAATTGGACCCACCTGTTCCATCCGGCCGGGCAAAGGAATCTCGACTCTCTTACGGTATTTATTTTAAGCGAAGGGATTGGCGCCTCTCGATTACCTAACACTTGTGTCAATTTTCTCAACAACGAATCCGGACTTCATGAAGACGTTCCCGCTTTAATCACTTGTAGAAATCGTGTTCCGCCGCGCCGATCGAAAAAAAAAAAGCAAAAATGTGCCAATTCCCCTTTTATCGAAAAAATTATACTCTCAATAAAGATTTTCACTCTTATTTTCGCATTTCCTACCTTAATATTCTAAAAGTGCATTTCTACATTTCTACACATGAACATACAATCGGAACATATAAACGGAGCAAAGCATTTCTTAATCCATACAATCCTTTTGTTTCCGTAATTTATTTATCTTTTACAATGTTTTAATTGTAAACTATAATTTTTACAATACCGCAAATTACACAATAAATCCCGCAAAATAAGTTACAATAGAAACATCATCTTTTTAGTAGCCGACCATCAGCAAACGTCATTTACGATTGTCAGATATGAAAATGCATTTTGCTCTAATTCCACGTTAATACGCCGTTTCGTGCGACTTGCTTTGTATGCGAAGTAATCGCTTTAAAACGCTCGCTAATTTTCAAAGAAAGAGCAAACGTCGGTTTTTACTCGCGGCCGCCATTATCTCTCATTAGAGTGGATTCTTTTAGCGAAATCCCGTGGCGCCTCTCTTATGTCAACCTACGCTTGTGTGGTGTGTGTGTGTGTGTGGACCGAGAAAACGTGAAAGATAAAATAAAGACAGGGGGATTCGAGAAAAGGGGTGCGACAAGAGGGTTGGACAAAATGTATAATACCGACACAATGCTCGCACATGTATGCGATTGCGCGCATGCAAACGAGGCGGGGGG
>NW_017305299.1:338351-346372 GCF_001594115.1 Trachymyrmex septentrionalis
AATCGGAAGGTGGATTACGACGCGGCCGTGATGGACACTACGCGTGAAAGCGGCGTCGGGATGTCAAACTCCGACATTCATCCGTGTCAAACCGTTCTTCACCGTGCAAACTACCGGATGGAAGCACGTAAAGAAAATTACAGAAGCCAATAAATTGAATTTTATTCTGTTATCCTGAAATATATGTAGAAGTGAATAGATCGGAAGATAATCGATCTGACGGAAAATAATTTCAGACGTAGGTGAATCTTGTCTTAAGGGGCAGTAACAATTAATCATTGATTATTGGATAGCTTGCAGTAGAAAATGATGCACAAGATCAGAGATTCCACAGAATTCCAATAAATTTTTATGGAGTAGATATAACAAGTGACATTCAAATGTGGAGTACAATATAAAACTGTGACAGAGTACAAACTATGCTGATCAATACGTTCCATAATGAATTACAAAGAGATTTCGAGCTATTAGCTCTTAATTCTTATTGGATTCGGCAAAAATGTTTCAGTCACACTGGTGTCGTATTACAAAGGATAATTCTAACGAAAGAAAGACAGACAATGAGAAGGATAACGGAATCGAACGCGCGGCAAGAGAAGGAATCAAGCGCATTTTTCGAGACATTCGCGCGACATGCACTCAGCGACAAACTTACCCCGGTAGCGTGAAAAAATCCGCGCGGAAGAGTTGCGGCGTCGATGGCAGGCAGGGAAAGAATCAAAGAGACGAGAGTTGTCGCGGAGGATGACAGGCGGACGACGACGACGGCGACGACGACGGCGACGGCGACGGCGTTGCGTGCGAGAGTGGCGTCGCGACGCCGGGCGTCGGCGTGTATCTCGCACGCGCCGTGCCTTTCGCGTCGTGCGCCGAAAACAATGGCGTCGTCGGGGTTCTCCGATTCAACGGGGAGCACGGAACACCGCCCACGGCAAGCGCCGCCCCCGTTAGAACGTCCAGCAAGAGCGATCGTGGCGAGGCCGGGAAGCGAAGCCTCTTGAGGGCGCCGCGCGGAGTCGAGCGGAGTTGCGCGATGCCGCGCCGACTCGGCGAGCGCGGAGCGGCACAATTGCGGTTTATCCCCACCGTGGACGATCGGCGAGCGCGACGGGCCACCGCCACGCCATCGCCGGCCTGGCTCCACCCAGATAGACACTATGCCGCACTGGTCCTGGCCGAGAAGCCTCGTCAGGGGCAACGTTACCCGGAGGCAAGGCAACTCTGCCTGGCTCGGTCGACTCGGCTCACTCGGCTCGCGCAGGACGAAGGAGTGAGGGAGCGAGAGAGAGAGTGAGAGAGAGAGAGAGAGAGAGAGAGAGAGAGAGAGAGAGGGAGAACCAGGGGAGAAAAGAATGAGGAACGGAGACGCGGCGAGAGGCGCGGCAGGAGAGAGGAGCAGGGCGAACAGGGACGACACCGCACCGACCGAAGGGAGATGGGATGTATACGATGTAGGGAACGCGCTTAGGGGTGGGGACACCAAAATCGTGCGGCAGGGATCTCCGCATGCGGGAAGGCAGACTCTGGTGGTCAATCGGGCGCCGCGCACCGTAGCAGCGACGCGTCACTGCACCCCTGTTTTGGGAGTCGGGCACGTGCTTCTTTCCTCTCCACCGACGCCGCGCATCGCATCGGTTCAACTGCGTTCCGGTTGCTCTCAAGCAGCTCATCCGCAGCCAGCCAGGCGCGATAAACGCCGATAAACGCCGATAAGCCGCGAGGAGCCGCGAGAAGCCGCGCATCCACGCCCGTGCCCGTACCCGTGCCGGTAGACGCACCACGCACCACGCACCGGCGAGAAGAACTGTGAAGATAGCTCCTGGATATTCTTGCCTCTTTACTAACTACACCGTGTTGCGGCGTAGTTCAGACAACGTCATTCGCGCGCACGTCGCACGTCGCACGTCGCTCCGACATATAATCTCGCGAGTATTCTCAACGCTGACACGGTCTTGAGAACGTGTCCCGGTCTCGGATCCGTCGACACATCAACGGTGTCGCGCCAACTTGACAACGACCGGCGTTAATCGTCACAAATAGTGTGGATTCCCTCACGTGGCGAGATTCGATGTACTCTCGTTAAACTGTGCGATTGTAGTGTGTCAGTGAGATATATCGAGCAGTTGAGTCGCGGCGTACTCACTCATTCATCGGCAGCTGAATCTCTCCGGCGTTTTCTCACCGGCGAAATTGAGGCGCGTATAAGCTTGCGATCGACGAAAGCCTCGAAGCCAAGAAAAGTGCTGTAAGCGGACGGAGCAACGCCATCGAGGATTGCTTTAGTTTCAGCTGGTGGCTGGATCCGGCCTGACCACGGCCATTCTCGACACGGTACGTTCGAAAATTCGTATTCAAATTTTCCGTTCGAAAGACGAATCGCTCGACGGGACATCGTACGATATGTGCAGCCGATTGTTACATTGTTATATTAGTTAAAGAGGATCTTCCTTACAGATGTGTGAATCTGTCCTAAACACATGTAAAGCGTCAAGAATAGAGTTTCTAGCTTCTTATTTACGACAGTTACTTATTATCAAGTACCTATTTAGCTTAGAGTTTAGACCTATTAGAGTTTAAGAGATCTATAAAGTTTCAGTTTTAATCACCGTGTAATTAACCACTTTGAAAAAATCGACAGGTTAGGATGTTGATAGGTTAGTGCGATATTTTCTTAACACACTCATTATATTATTATAAAAGATTAGAGAATTGTGACTTTTTATTCAAAATATATACATTATTCTTGTATATTTCTAATGATATCTTCTCATTTTTAAAACAATACAATCCAAATAGCTGTCGAATCTCACTCTACTTAATTTTTAACAATTGATCACTGTAAAGCTACGAATTTCAGTTTTTTAGAAAAAGAAATAAAGAGAAAGAGTTAAATTAAATTAATCTTGATAATACTTGATTTTTTTTATATAAAAATAATCAGAAGTTTGAATATATTTTCAAGAACTTTATGAATTTATTAAATTGCATTGCTAGCATGAAATATACATAGATATTAATTTTTATTCCATGTATTTTTGTAACATTTTATGTAATTATTATTTGATTAGACACAAAAAAAAAATTTTAATAACATGTAACACGTAACAGTCTTCGAAAAATGTTTACTGCAAAATTATACGTACATTCTGTTTTACAGTATATTTTCGCAAAACGCGGTACACATTTAAAGAATTATAAATTTTTATTTAATATTTGACTTTTTTTCATATAGAAATAATCAAAAATTTTAAGTAATATATAATGTTGAAATTGGAATTTTATTTAAGAACATTATGAATTTAAATAAATATATTTTGTCAATTTAAATCTCAAGGCATTTTTTTCTAATTTATCAGATTATGAGATGGTTATTTCTGTAATAAGTAAAATTTTCCTTTTTTCCTTGCGAGAGACCATCTTCTACTATCTATAGAAAAATTGTAATAAACTGAAATAGATGTAATAACTTGGCCGCGCGACGCGACGCGACGGTTAGGTACAAATTGCGCGTGGCACAATGGCGTTGTTAACGCCCGAGTACCTCATTATGATCGCGAAAAAAGCTGTCGATTACAAGCGGAATGCATCGGGCTGATTTAAAGAAAGTGCGCGAAGCATTATCGCGATGCCTTTTATTGCAACTTTGATTTTCTAACGCGCAACAGACATTCTATTCACATTTCAATCTCGTTCTATTTGATTTGTATTTGAAGTCGTATAAAGTTGATGATGAAACTTTTGCGCGATGGCTACATTTTATAGATAGAGTAAAAAAGATGAAAAAGACTCTCACACACATTGAACTCTTCTTTTTATTACAATGGTGATTACATTCATACATGTTTATTGTATAAGTAAAATATTCACAGTTAAATAGATAATAACTATCTCATTTCGAAATAAGTTTCAGCATTGTAATTTTAATATTTCTTCTGTTTTCTGCGCTGGTAATTATTTCTTTTCCAATTTCAACGAGATAGATAAAACGATAGTTAAAGAAATAGAAGGAATATGTGTGTATATTGCAACGTTCTCTCTCTTATTATCTCTTTGGTAAGCAGCGTCTGTAAAGGGACATTATGAAAGGAACGCTAAATTACTTTTCATCAGAAATGCTTTTATATAGCAGTAGAGACCGTATTTTACAATGTTTGAACTTTTCTGCATCGTTTCAGCTTGCATGTTTATTCGCGAAGCAGACGATAGTCGCCATTATTTTTAGAAGAAGGGAGAAACGAACACGCTTTGCTCATTGAAAGTGATACAATCTCGGAAAATAACAGATGTCTCCTCGAGTGCTTAACAAAGAAAGCGTACCTCGGAGATTTCGTGAAAAGCCCTTTGTCATGCTCGAAGCGTTGGCGGTGAAAGGAAAAAAAGGACAGGGCGGAAAAAATCTTAGCCTCAATTATTTACTAATTCTACGATTCTCCGCCCCTCCCCCCCCTCTCTCTCTCTCTCTCTCTAAGCTGTTCCGTTAAATTGACGATTGATTCATGTCTGTAAAATAGTTAAAGTTAAAATTGATCAAATTATATTGTCCAATACATTCGTAGAAATTGAGCGATGTTACTCATCGGGGCACGATGGAGTGCGTCGGAGAATTAAAAACGATTAACTCGCGTATCCGATTCGAATTAGCACGACGTAGTGAGTACGCGCGCTCGCAGTTTACTGCTGGCGTCCTAATTGGCGTAAATTAATGCATCGTGCTTAAACTTCCGCCTTTCGCGCTCGACGAGATGCAGGTCGCCTGTGAGATATTCCGCTTTTGTGTGCCGAGAAGGTAGCGCGCGCGCGAGGAGTCGCATCGTTTCAACGAGACTAAACGCAGCTCGTTCCTCAGAGCCCCGTCGCGTTCTGCTCGCCGCCTCACTCGGTTCACTCGGTTCACTCGGTTCACTCGGTGTTGCAGATAGCTTTGAGCCAGTAAATTTCGTTGGTATTTCATTCCACGCTCTGCTACCTGAAAATTCTCAAATGCTCGCAAGTCAAGTAGTCTCCTCGCGCTTTTTATTAATTCAATTAATTGAATTAATTGAATCGCGTAATTACGATTGTAAACGATCTTCGTCCTTCACAGGAAATTTCATCGATATAAAAGAGCTAGAACGATTTATGTCGGATCGTATTTTATCGAAACGTTTAGAAATACAGATTTATTTAAATTATATTTACGTCACAAATATTCATTAAAGCTCGCGTAAAGTCTACTTATAGATATAAATTATTCATTATCGTATGAAATATAAGTACAGTTTGTATGACGTGTATTAGAATATATATATATATATATATATACACACACACACTTTTGCAGATCGATCTGTTTTCATTCCATCGCCAAAGTGACGTAGATCATCCGCCACCGCGGGGAAACGTTTCTATAAAGTCGCAAAGTTGCAAGATATGAAGTATTAACGACTAAATTATTTATCCCTCTGCCACACAGTCGCGCGAAATCGCGTTTCGACAGCGTAGATCCAACCGAGTGGAGATCTCACAACAATATAATACGTATAGCGGGAGAGCGCGAACTCGCAACTCTCTTTCTCTCTTCCTCTCGCTATCGCTTGGAGAAGCGGGATCTCGAGAGAGTGAGTCGCGAGGAGAGTAGGAGAGGACGCGGAATGATCTCGCGGCCGAGACGGCACGTTTAACGACCCTCGCCGGCTCGCCGCTTTACAGCTTGCACTTTTCGATCCGGCGCGGCCGGGCGCGCGGGTATTGATGTCCCCCGCTTTGCCGTCGGCCGTCGTGACGTTACCGCGACCGGGCTTGAAAGGAGCTAATGATCTACGAGTCTCGCCGAATGACAATTAACGCTCGTCCCGACGCGCGCCGGCGTGTGATGATTAACCGTGATGAGATGAGGGGCACGCCGGAATGCGCATAGACTCTTCGCGCGCGCACGTCGGATTTCATTTCTCGATCATCAAGGCGTTCATCGAGAAGGCGTTGCGTTGCGTTGCGTTGCGTTGCATTGCGTTCTTCTGCGGCAGGTGTTCGATAGTGCGACGGTGATTAGATGATTTCTCGTCGTACGTCGATTCGATTCCCATGACTTCGTTCTGAAAATAACTTTCGCCGTTGAATTTGCACACGCATGCTAATTATTCCTTTCTTATGGAGGATGTTGTTTAATTATCAGGGAACTTTGATAAATAGAAGATAGATACACGTCAATTGTATATACATATATATATATTTATATTGTTAGGAACGGTGTTCATTCTTTATGTACATGTATAATTTTCCGTGGATTGCAGTTTTAAAATAGAATAACCACTGATAAGTATGCATTTGTTTCAACATATATTTCAGAACGTAATAATTTTGCACGTTTACTATTTACGAATACAGTGATTTATTGCTACGGAATATGAAATATTGTACAACGTATCGATATCTAAAATTTATTCACATAATTATTAAGTCACTTTTGTAACAACGTTGCAAATTCAAGGACAAAAAATTGCGTTTTTTTTTTCTTTTTAAAGAAGTCGAATTGAAATTCAGAAATTTTCAGACTACAACGCTTTTCTAATTACATCGATTTTGTAATAACGCGATGCAGATTTCTCGCTTGTAGTATTTCTTCCGTGTTGTATGTATGTATAATTTTCGATTTGTTGTCGCGGTGCGCAAAGTAATACGAACAAATTTATGCGGGATGTAATCAGCCTTGGAAAAATTCGGAAATTTACCGCCGACACGGCAATGTTTATTATTTGCCGGGGCGTTATTTATTTTTTGGCGCACTTTGAAATTTGCTTTTGGCGAACCAGTTTCGACGGCGCCAATATTTACCGCGCTTCGCGGGCGATAATCCCCCGAATTATGTTCTTTGAAGCCGCGTTATTTACGCGCGCGGAAGGCGTATGCAACGGCCGTCGCGCCGCGCCGCGCCGCACCGCACTGCGGAAAGGTATAGGGATCAATTGAATTTTCGTAAATTGCCGTGAATTTATAAAATTATTGTGAAACGTATGTAAAATTATTTCGTCCATTGCGCGCCAGCGTTCGTTCGTAAATCGTTAATACCAAGCTCGTTGTTCGCCGCGCCGCGCCGTCGGTTACGCGCCGTCGTTTGGCCGCGTTTTTTTTTTCTCGCGTATCGCCAAGTAAAAATTTCGCAATACGATTAAGAACGATGCAAAATTGTAAATCGAAACGTGCTCGCGTCTGTTAATAATCCATGCTCTCGATACGTTACATCGTTACGCCTGAAATTGGTTTTTGATCGCGCTCCGTGCTAAATAATCATCGCGCAGCGATATATTCCCCGCGAGAGTTACGGCATTATCGGCGATATTATCCAGCTCCGATAATACGGTATCCGCGTTATACCATGTTATACGAATTTTAACATGTTTACGATCAACATGTCTTTTTTGTGAAAATAATGGTCGGTGTTTTTATTTTTCCAAATATAGTACAGATAGAGAGCGAGAAAAAGAGAGAGAGAGAGAGAGAGAGAGAGAGAGAGAGAGAGAGAGGAGAGAAAATATGTTATTTCCTTTTCTCTCAAAGTTTTCTCTTTTGAAAGATATTATTATATTACCGTACTGATATATACAATTATAAAGACATTTTAATAGGTACGTAGATTGCGTTTACTTTTTAAGAAAAGTAAAGTATAAAAATTTCCTTTGTGAAGAAAGTTGTATAAAAAGTATAATACATATTGAACAGGCTCATTGAAATAAGCACATCGATTATAAGATCCAGCTTTATTTTTGTCACGTTAATGACGCAATTGCATCTATTGAAAAATGAATGATACATGGTATTATTTAATCAATACTCTTTCATTTAATACGACATTTCTCTCTTTCCCTTTCCGAGCGGCCTTTAGGCGCGACGGCGCCTAATCGAAAGGCGGCGTCAGATCGCAGAGAAGCTGACCATTTCCAACGAGCCATTTCGAATGATTTTAGCACTGTGTTAGCGTGGCCGGAGGTGGCGGCGGTGGAGACGGAGGCGGCGGCGGCGGCGGCGGCGGAGGCGGCGGCGGCAGC
>NW_017305299.1:346472-353711 GCF_001594115.1 Trachymyrmex septentrionalis
CTCCGGAATATCCGCCGAGCGCTGCGGCAGTGCGGAGCAGGGAGGCGGCGGCGGCGGCGCTGCACGCGGCAAGAACCCTGTTGGGCGCGGGGGTGGCCAACCCTTGCTCACCCACCCCCGAGCCGCCCTTTTGGAAGATGCCGCATAAAGGTCGGTGCAGGAATCAATTTACTTTCATTTACGCGAACCACTGCGAGAAAACGAGGTGTTTGGCGATTCGCTGGAATAGCATTGACGCCGCAGGTAGCCGATAGTCGGCAAACAGATAGCTGATTTTTTTTTATATTCGCTCAGCAAATGAGAATCACTGACAAAAACTCCTTGGTCGGTGGATGGAATCATTTGCGAGAACTGTAATTGATTTGTCCTGCGAGAAAACTAATTAATTACCGAACACTTTGTTTACATGAGGATGTGGAAAACTTATGGTACTAAGTATCTCAAGAATAACTTTTCAATTTTAATTGGAGAAGTAACTACAGTTAAGCGAAACAAAGTAAATAGATTAGAAAAATTTCCTTGCATTCAATCGAATAAAGCATGACAGAGAAAAATTTGGCTCTTTTTATAAATTTTTGGACTGTCGTGCGTTTCCACGAGTTCTTTAATTATAGTTCTTGAGAAGCAATCTGTCACTTGATGGTTAGAGTAAAACGGAATTACAGTAATTAATTAATGCATGTAAGTTTATTAACTCTAAAGTATGCGTATCTTGCAGTCCTAATTAAGTAATCAAGAATCAGTTGCGCTAACTCTCACTAACTCTAAGAATACTTAACTGATATATAAAAAATAAGAGAATTAAGATGGTATATATAAAGAAAGGTAAAAAAATAACATAAGATTTTTTCAAAACTTCTCGCTAAAAACATTAAGAATTACATTGTTTAGACATATTAAACATTCAAGATATTAAAAATATTAAGTATTAAAGATAGTAACGTCACGTTTAACCCTCCGGAGCTGACACCAAAACCCGTAACACAATTTACTGGCACTAATGTGAAATCCACATTTATGTCAGTTTCTTATTTCAAACGTATCTAATTAAAAAAACGTAATTTTTATTGAATTTCATACCATAAATTAGTTGGGTGAAAATTATCCTATCATCAAAAGTAAACTAATTTAACTTTTCATAAAAAATTGTTACAACTTAAAAAAGGTAATTAAAAAAAATTGTCACAACTAAAAAAGGATATTTTTCCTAAAAGATTATGAAGCAAAAATAACAAAAATGCATTTGAAATGTTAAGAATATATTTTTTTGCTGATATTATTGATTATTTAATAAAAAGAAACAATTTTTTTTTCTTTTTTTAGGAAACTTAATTTTTTGAGTGTCACTTTTGAAGTAAGCAAGAGATATGTTGATTAAAAAGTCCTACCTAATTTTAAGGAATTCAAATAACAATTTTTCCAACTATAAAAAATGAATATTAAGTTTATTTTAATAACAATAATTCAAATTTGTAGATGTAGAATAAAAAATATAGTTGAGTGGGTCCAATAGAGACTCACGTCAGTTCCGGGGGGTTAAATATGACGTTAAATTTGACCCTCACATTCTTTGACTTTCTTCATAGGGTTTTAAATATGAAAATAAAGTATTTTATTGATTATCGATAAAGGACGTTTTGGGGGGGGGGGCGACAAAATATCGATTAGACGACTATAATATTTGTTTTTGCGGTATATAGCGTGTTATTTTCGCGTCTCGTCGTGCTATCGTTCGCGGGATGATACTCGAGTAGACAGGTAGTGGCGCGAATTACTCCGTGTATCGTCGTATTATCCTTCTCACAGCCCCTAACTTAATAGTGACAAGTAAATCGTAACTTATGCGAATCGAAATTTTCTTAAGGTAGATGGTTTTGATATGAAATTTACAGCCCTTCCGAACTCGTGATGAGTTATACGAGAAAAGGGACGAGTAAATACGCGTACGCTTATGAGCTTAGGTGAGCTCGCGGTTATCCCCGGGGGTTAGTTGGTAACTTGACACGCCTTTGGTCGGCTTCTGTCGGGCCAGCGGCCCCTTCGCCAGTGATTCCGGGCGAGGCGAAGGGTAGTGGCCCTCTTGCACCTCGAGAGATTCGTCGTCGCGACCCCAACGCGCACCACACCCGGCAACAATCGGTTAGGCTGACTCTCGGACCTCCCTTCCTTCGTACCCCCGACAATAAGCGTGGGCTGCTTATACCGCCAATTTGTCTCGACGCAACGTAATCTTTCTCTCCGGTCGAGGAGTTACCCACACTTTATTCCAGAGCGGAGACGCGGCCCACGCGAGATCATAATGGGACTTGTAGGAGGGTAAGTGCTTCCCCCCCCACCCCCCACCCCGCTTTCTCTTCCTATAATGCCCCCTTCTCGCATCAGCTTCGAAGGTGGACAATGCTCGCGTGGCACGAGTGTGCCCTTCTTTCATCGTCCAACCACCAATCTGCTTCTTCTCGTATTTTCTCCTTCTCTTATGTACTGTATATACGAGGAATATGTCAGGAAATGAAAGAGAGAGAGAGAGAGAGAGAGAGAGAGAGAGCGCGGGAGAGCGCTTCCTCTTACTTCGGTTCTCCATAAAAACCCCAGAAGCTATTTGGAATCAAACGGCCGATTCACGAGAGCGCTTTATTTCGTTCTCGTCGCTACACGAGATTTGTTAATGGTTATGGGTTCCGCGCGTTGGTTACGGGCTCTGGATCGAATCTCGCGCGTGCCAGAGCACGGAGGCTGCGGAGATTACCTGCCTCCGCTGTTCCAAGGGGGTAATAAATGTCGGCGTCGCGGGATTATCCCCGCGACCAATCAATAGAGACCGCGGTTCCGCAATACGTCGGCGAGACACGCCGATAACTTTTGCCTGTAGGTATATGTGTAGGGGAGCTTCGAGCACGCCAGTTTGGCTCTCTCCGTTTTACGTGGCTGTCGGCGTGTTGGGACGGAAGCTACAGTGTATTCTGTTACATTCGGTTTATTTGAGAATAGCTACAGGCGGATTCTAGGACACTTTGTGTGCGTGTATGAAAAGCTATTTATATGAATTTATTCTATTAAGCCTCCAGAGCTGGCGTAAGTCTATTGGATCCACTCATTTATATATTCTTTATATTTTATCTGGAAATTTGAATTATTGTAATAAATTATTACGTGTACCAAAGACTAATGTTCATTAAAAGGCACTAATTAATTTCAAAGAATAAATCGACACACGTATGAAGAAATACTAAAGCCTGACATTTATACAGTCCGTTTTTATTTCAAGACTGTCTTAAGTAATGTCTTAGGATACTAATACGGCTCTCTGATTGGTTTATAATAGCTTAAAGACTGCACTTAAGACTAATATCGGCCTATTAAAATAAGTAATTTTTTTTATACGAGTTAACGTTGTTTTCCTTGAAATTAATTAGTACTTTTTAATGAACATATATTAATCTGTAGTATACACTACGATTTTCCGGTCCTTTATTACACACAATGAGTCATTCGTATCTCGAATTAATTTTCATTACTTTAACAAATATATTATATGTAAGAATTATTAAATAATGTCAACAATTATATTGTACAGATTTTGGCATCAGCTCCAGAAGATTAAATATTAAACTGTATAGGTTTAATCAAGCCATTAAATTTTTCGCAACACATTCGCGACATTTCGTTTGCAATTCAGTCAAATGAAGATAACTCGTTCGCGAGCGCGAAGAATTGGAAAATCAATTAAATGCCGATGGAACGCGTGAAGAAACTACATACGCGCGCGAATGACAAGCTAGTTACTTCGATGATCTCAAGATTTGCTGTTGCATTTACTCGTTACGACAATAGCTCCTTTCGACAATGAGCGTCTATCGAGTCGGGATTTCACGGTCCGTTATCCCGTTTACCGGCGCAAAATGACTTATTTAATCGTTGCGCAGCGGCGTCGAGATTATCGCGTTATCTCGCGTTATTCCCGCGCGTGAAGCATCTTGTTATACGTGAATAGTAACGAACGCGCGAACGTACGTGAATTACTAACCCCCGCGGTCATGAGTTCGGTATTTACCTGCGAAAAGCTACAGGGAAGACACATACTTGCGAGCTGCCTTACACACTGGTGTCAATAATAACGAGCGCGGTAATGAGTATGCGTTGCCGGGGGATGGCGGGTTGCTAATACTGCGCCGTCGCCTCTTAACACCGTCCGTAATGAATTCGTCGTCTCTCGGAAAGCGGGCGCGAGCGCTCTTACCGCGATTCAACTCATTAGAGAGCGTATGCCTGGCACGCCATCTTTGATGTCGTTGAAAGACGCGCACGAGATGAACTTTTCTCTCTCTCTCTCTCTCTCTCTCTCTCTCTCTCGCTCCCCCCCGTATTCGCCGAGTTTATGACGAAACGCTCGGAGGCTGTACCCCGGCTCGGCTGCACCCTTTTCCCTCCCAGCCCAACCCCCGGTTTGCTCTTCCTTGCTCGGAATCTCTACACCAACGTGATAATAACGTTTAGTCGGTTGACACTCGACAAACGCGTCGACTTCAGAAGCGCATCCGACCGCTCGACGTTATCCCGCTAACAGATTCCAAGACTGTCACCGGAAATGATCGCGACTAGATCTTGTAAATGTTCAGTGAGAACATTAACGTAATGATAGTTCTGGAGTAAAAGATATTATTGTTTCCATATTAATTATATGGAAAATTGCATCCCCGGTGGGAAATGATTGAAATTAGTTTTTTTTTGACGTGGCGAATAAAAGATGTTGTAAACGTAAGGCTCGATAATGGATACTTTTTGAGTAATGGGATGTTTACAATAATGGATAGTTTTTTGGCTACAGTGTATATTAAAGATCTTTACAAGTTTGACACTGTTTGATACTTTATAACTGAAAAACTACTCGTTATTAAGCTTCATATCTGACGTCTTTTGTTCATCACATTATAAGCTACATTATACCTACGTGAAAATGAGCTCATTCCACTAGCACTCAATTTTCAGCATATAATTAGTACGGGATCCTTTCTTGAAACCTCTCTTCCGTTATTTATTCAATTATTAGTTATTTGCCGTCACATTTATCTTAATTTTCAATGTAAACAATTGGATAATTGAGTCGCGGTAAATGTTTGTTAATTCTCGATTGTGTATACTTACAATACTGGGGAGGAGGGGGGGGGAGAGGGGGAGGGACCGGCTGACTCCAAATGTCTTTTTTCCTAGCAGTCTAATAACACGTTTTGTATGTATTATCGCTAACGGAGAAATATCTGTTTTGTAATCGCTTCTATTATATCAAGCTCGGAGAGTTGGACGATTTGTGTGTGTCTAATTAATGCGGTCGGCGCGCATAATTATATTATTTAGCGTATGCGCGCGACGCAACGACGAGAGGTGAAAGCAATTTGGTCGCGAAAACGATATTTTTTATGGATGTCGACGGATAAACAGCAGTTCGTTAAATGAATTCGGACCGGCACACTCTGTAACTGATTACGTTCGGCCGGTTTCGAGTCGCAACGCGGGACTAATTACCCGCAAACTATTATTACATCCCATTAAACAACTATTCCGCTGCAAACTTTCCGTCATCGTTGGAAATTGGAGTGGCGCATTAGCCGCTCCGCTGAACTGTTTTGTTTCTATTATCGGGTAACGATCAATCGTTCCTTTCCAACGGGTTTAATGTTTGTTCGTCTAGGATCTATGTGTGTACACAATGACTCACGAAATTGATCAAGCGTTTCGACATTTTTGGAAACTGTAATGCGTCGTCTACAATATGCAGAGTAAGCTTGCAGTGTAAGAAGGAAAAGTAAGTGGTAAGAAATTGACCAATTACATTCGATCATTCTTCTGCATTCTTCTCGCATTTGACCGTGACTAGTCAATTTCTTACTCTTGTTTCTTTTATACCACGCACTTACTTCGTATATTGTAGATGACGTACAACATTGACGTTTCTGTGCAATTTCTTATACACTGTAAAAAGTAAGTAGGCGTGGATTCAACATGCGGTGTCTGCATAACTCTCACTGTGTTGGTGTTTATTAACACCAACATGGTGTGGATTTCAAACCCCCGAAGTTTATATCAGCACCATCATGGTGTGGACTTATATATGGTTACCGTGGTGTTAAATTTACATCACATTGATGTTAATGTTATCATTAGCACAGCGAGAATTATACAGTTACTGCTACTTTTCAGAGTGTATAAACGCTTAGAAATTCATGAATCTCCAGGAAATAAGTCTTTTAGTTTAACTTCCGTTCTCATTGTCGAACACACAGGCGTCATAAAAAATTCCATCGAGGGTCCAATTATAAAGTCGATTCGCCTAGCTCGCTACATTCGTGTCGCGTCTATTCGCGCATCTGAAATACCTCGGCTCGCGATCGTTTTCGCGCTTAAAGACCGCCTCTCGTCCGGCGCAGAGATCAGGAGGAGGGGGATGTTTGGCGAGGGTGGCAAGGGGTGGCTCGACCGAGCGAACCGACCCAGGGAGGCCGGGGGAGGACGAGGGTGCCGCGACGTCGTGCGCCGGGGTTGCACAGGATGGGATTTAATCTGTGTCCCGTTTCACGCTCAGCCAAGTGGAACCTTTTTGCCTCACTTTGCGGCGCGACTCGCTTTTGCGCCGCACCGCCGCGTAGATTAACGCGAAATTATATATAAAGAATGTGTGCGGCCGGCGCGGCGGGTGTGTGCACGGGTCGACAGCGTCGGGCTCGGGCGATATTCGAGCCCTCTCACCGACGATCATCCCCGTCTGTGTCGGGGGTGGTCGTCCCCCCTGGGGAGGAGGAGGTGGAGGAGGAGGAGGAGGAGGGCGTGAGGCAAAAGACGATGACAGAAAGGGTGAATCTCGCGCTCGTATACGTGTATACAGCTAAGTCGTGCACACTTGTCCCCTTTGTAACGAATTAAACTTGTGAAAAACAGCACAGACTCGTGCGCCGTCCCTTCAAAGGACGAGAGGCCGTCGCGACGCGTCCTCGCTTTCACCGTCGCCTATTTTTAACACAAATTATTCTGTCGAAAGGATCAAGTGATTCAGAAGAGTACGAGACAAAGTTTCTTCGAATAGTATCTTCGGATAGTCTCTATATATATATATATTTGAATAGATTTTTATCAAATAATTAAAATATGAAAATTAAATCGCGACACACGAAATAAATTAATGATTTATTGCAAGAGGCTTTATCTTTGGTATGTCGTATTATAATGGAGTGATACGGTATACACACA
>NW_017305299.1:353811-363247 GCF_001594115.1 Trachymyrmex septentrionalis
TATAATATCGCTCTAGAAATGTGATAGTTGCACGTGTTCGCGGATCTGTGTGCTTTTATTAAATTGAGCAAAGAATGAATATTCATTAGCTCAGCTGGTAAAAGAAATTGCGGAAAGTGTCGTTTTAATTGGTTTGAGGAAAATGTGTCTCTTATCGTTATCATCTACTTTCCATCGTGCGCGTAATCAAAGAAATTTTAAACTCACCGAGGCACAAAAGTTCGCGGAAAGCGATGAGAATTGTAAACGACGAGTTGATAACAAAGATCAATTTCTTTTCTACGAAATTACGATTGATATATTTTGAAATTCTGGAACATGTCAAGAACGATTTAATTTATTTGAGTTTTTCTATGCTTCTTAAAAGCTTCGCAAAATATTTCTCAACGTATTTCAAAGCCTTTTCTTTTATTTCATCGCATAACACTGAGAGAAATGATTTTGTTATAGGAATAAATCAAGGGAGAACAAATGTGATATTTGTTAAAAAACCGACCAATTTGTTACGATGCAAATTAATTCGTCAATGTAACAAATAATTAATAGTATTGCAAATAAGAGGAATTATATATATATATAAGTCATAGACGATTGCAGGATCCCAAATCGTAAGAAATTGACCAATTCAAGTATTTTCCCTACATTTGACTCTATTTGGTTGATTTCCTACGATTTAAGACTCCACGGTCATCTACGAATTCTACGTAAATGAGCCTAAAGTCTATTCAAGAGCTAGGTTAGATTCTATATAGTTTGCTTCTGTTACTAATTGGTTGGTATAGCAGACTGGCAGGAAACACAACAACAAAATTTGTTGTCACATATTTATCGATCACCGATCAAAGGTACCGGCTTGCTAAATTAACAAAATCCTTTCTCTCAGTGAAGGAGGCCATGAAATTAAATACGGTTATAAAGTTGCATTCTAAAAAAAGATGACATTACTTCTCTCTTCTTGCATTTGCGAAGCGTAGCATCCAGTGCCGCGATAAAATGGAGGGGTAAGAAGCATCCCCTCGAAAATTTCCGCGTTACCTCGCCGCGGAATTATTTGTAACAAGACTCTCAACTCCAATTTCTCCCTTCTCGTTTTTCATCACCATATTCCATTCCTTTCAGCGTGCTTGAAGCTCGCTTAAAAATCTCTGGTTATAATGCAGGGACGACTGAAGCTACACTTATTGCGGAAAACCTTCCGCGATAAGTGCAGAATTGTAGAACAGATCTATTATTGCCAACAGATAGTTACGAATAAAAAAGACATCGGCTAGAGACGAATCTTGTATAGAAAATAATGATATAAATTTTTTTAAAAACTAGCAAGCCTTATTAAGTAATTTTAAAATATATATTTGTTATTCACACACACACAATAATAATAATAGAGCAAAATTAAACCAATTAGAGGAGAATAAAATTAAATGAGAATAAATCAATGAAGAGAAATAATCCAATTTTTTATTATAAAGCGCATCTTAATATTAAATATTTCAGGGTGAATTTTTGTATAAATACGTGTATCCAATTCTGTAATCGCGCATGGAATTCTTTATCAGTCTTGAAATCCAATCGTGAACAGAACTAGAATAACAATACTACATATTAAATGACAAGTAATTTAATGATATTAATGCTAATAACTATGAAATAAGAAGATATAATAATTTGATGTCAATGTAAGCATCTGAAAATGATTAAAATTCTTAAATTCGTTAATTCTTGAAAACGTCAGTACTTTTATATCGCTTTTACACATATTATAAAGTTACATAAATTACAATATATAAAACCTTAACATTTTACAATCGATCTAATTCAATGATTGATTCAGTCATTGAGAACCATGATTAGTTTCTGAAAAATTAGCATATTCTGTCAAAGGGCCTTCTCTGTCCTCTTACATTTTTATAACGTCGATTGATCGTAAGATGCGGCGATCTTCAATCTTTTCGCATCGGTGAAAATGAGATACGACAGAAATGGCGTAAGGATAGAAGGTGGCGGAACGAGAGGAAGGGATAGGCGGCGAGACAGCGAGCGAGAAAACCACTTCGTGTCGTTATACCAAGTGGATTTCGCACAGCGACAAAGGCGGAGGGAGCTATCCAAGATTACATTCCAACTATTTCTTGTCGTTTTGCGCGGCGCAAAAGCGGGAATTAATTAAATTTGTTAATTGCAAGATGCATTTAGTAACGCCGGCTCCTCCTCTCGAGTCTCTCATCATCCGCACGCCGTGCCGCGCCGCTTTCTCATTGCGTCTTTTTCTTTGCGTCGACGACGACGCACTACGAGAATTTAACAAAGTGGCGAGAGAAGCTGAAAGGTCCACTTTTGCTCACATTTAGTTGGGACACGTATGTGAAGAGCCGTTTTGTTCATTATATGTGAAATGTCTTTTGAATTGTCTTCATTAACACTGTATTCCCCGAGCAAGTCGAATGCATATCTCCGTTTATGTACACGCGTCTGCATTGTAAGCTGTGTCTGTTACAATTCTGCCACCGTTTCATCATTTCTGAAACCTCCCGGCACGTAATGATCAAATTACACGATACCGTACCGTGTATCTATTCGTTATACCTGGTATTGTCCACTCGCGTCGCAATTACCGTTGTCGTCAACATATCGTATCGTACGGGGTATATCTACGCGATATATTTCCGTTTCGACGATTCCTCCGTGCACGTTATACGTACCGTTGTACGCGGATGTAATCGTGTAATAAGGTACACGGCAGCAGAATTAATCGGCGCGCAAGGGTCAAACTGATCTTCGTTACGTGACATCCGCAGGGCGGCGGAGCGTGTGATCGCGGTGCAAACATCTCCCTTGGTGTTCAATCTGACGCTTCCGCTTCCGGAACCGGGCGCGACGGGCGCAAGCGCTAATTAGACTAATAAGAACGCGTACTATCACGGCGGAGCGTACTATCCGGCTGTTTACCAATCAGATGTTCTGGCGAGGTGACGTATACGTATTGCGCGCGTTTTGGTTCACAGAGGAGGACTTGATGCACGGGGGTGGCGCGGGTATTGGCGGGGGTTCTATGGTCGGACAGAACTCAATATTTGGGTGCTCGGCTGCAGGACACAGCGGGGTTAACCAGCTCGGCGGCGTTTACGTCAACGGCCGACCGCTACCGGATTCCACGAGGCAGAAGATCGTCGAGCTGGCCCACAGCGGCGCTAGACCGTGCGACATATCGCGTATACTGCAAGTCAGCAATGGATGCGTCTCCAAGATTCTCGGCAGGTAAGTAACAGCGCCCGGATACTCGGATAGCTCCCCTGAGAGATAATTGATGTGGACGAGGGCGTTCAGGAAATTAAATCGTCCGCCTGCGACACACTTTAGTACCAATATGGAATTTTATCGCTCGTTCCTGTTGTTTAATGGCAGATTCAATCAACGGGAGGGTTCAATGACACCACACAAGACACAAACGCTGCTTGTATTTTCTCGATACAATTAAAGGCCAATCGATAAATTTGCGAGAGAATTCACTGGATTTCCTTCCATTTTTAGTGATTCATTTTTACTGATGTTAGAGATTTAAAAATAATTGGATGTATAGTAGTAACGAGCGAACGTTACGTTATGTCTCCATTTTTCATGTAGCAATATCTCCGTGAATATAACATGGTTTCTACAAATTGCGGAGTATTAATAAAGCTAGTTTTTATCCAATGATTTCTTGTTTATAAAAAAACTCGTTTTTCTTTTCAGTAACCATACTATGTTTGATCTTTATGGAACAAGGATCTATTTTTAAAATTTACAACGTTTTCTCAAGCAATATATTTGCATAATTTATAATTTTATTGCATTCCTCGTTTCAACATACAATATAATACTATTTTAGCGCCATTACAGTGGCTCTCCCGTCTTGTAAAGGTTAAAAACGACCCGTGACGACTATGACGTAACTGTAACGTGCGTTAAACGAAAATAACAATGTTCTTTTTCCAGGTATTACGAGACTGGTTCGATCAAGCCGCGGGCGATCGGCGGTAGCAAGCCGCGAGTGGCGACGACGCCTGTGGTCAACAAAATTGCCGACTACAAACGAGAATGTCCCTCGATCTTCGCCTGGGAGATTCGCGATCGACTTTTGCAGGAGGGCGTTTGCAATAACGACAATATACCCAGCGTAAGTAAAAAAAAAAAAAAAATTCGATCGTATACGTGAGATACGCTTAATTTAGGATGCAGACTGTGTCAGGTGATTGATATTGATAAACGTGGTAACTTGACTGAACTACATCTCGCTAAATGTCACTAATGATAGATTCGAACAAAGCGAATTCAGATGAGCGGATTTCGCAGAGTCTAGCTCCTCTAGATTGCCTGCACGATTCTCTCGTCTCGCACATAAATTTGTGACGCGCGAATAAATTTCCCCGCTGCGCTTGGCGCCACACATTGATTGGATACGGTATAAGTTTACGCGTAATCCGCCGTCGACTTATCGTGGCGCACAGCCGGTCGGGTGTACTTACCCGTCGGATCCGGCCACTCGACCCTAATCAAAGTCTCGTCAATACGATCGGCTGGGTGGGGTAATCGGTCCATTACGCGGACCTCGGCATTGTCCACCCTCTTGGGCGCCGATCGCCCTTCTACGAACTCGAAGAATCCTCTACGGTTGTATACGTGTTCGTCCATCTACCAAACATCCTGCCCACACCCAACCTTCCTTCCCGACCGCGCGAAATATCCTCGAAGTCGATCGTCCTCGTCTGGGCTCCTCCGAGGATGCTCTCTCCACTGACAGATCCCCCCCTATCGGCTGTCCGTCAGGAATACCGAGGGGAACGGCACGCGTACAAGTCGTTACTCCATCGGCTTGTGGAGCAAACTTGCTCTTGCTGTAGTGTGTTCCTTGGAATTGCCGAATGAAGAAGGTCGATGTTGGGGATGTTGGGGATGTTGGGGATTCTAGGATGATCAATCAGAACGTCTAGCACGCGCTTCTGTCGTTAAGCGTGTAACGTGTTAGCTATTGGCGAGATTACGTTTGAAAACATCGTTCTAGCGGGTGCTTTCAGACGGACACAGTGAATCATTACATCCTTGTCGTTTATCAATGAACAAACCTGAAATCATTGTTGTCCCCTACAACACACGCACGTCCGAAAACAAAACATCTTAAAGAGACTTTTTAAAAGTCTTTTATCTCGATTTTCGACTTTTTATCGTCTGAAGTGTGTCTACGCTGTGTCTCTTGCTGGACAAAATACCAAGTATATCTCGTCTCTTAATAGGTTTCGCGTTGCTTGGAATCCGAAAAAAATGTTTGTACTAAAACGGGATAAATATATATTCAGGCATTTTAAGTACAAACAAGGGAGAGAGAGAACGAAGATGCTAAGTGCAAAAAGTGCAGGCAACGCGGACCTAATGCATTTGATATTTATCAAATATTTTTATTGAATTCGCAAACACATCCTTCTATCAACAATGAATTTCTTGAATTTGCTTACAATAATGAAATATCAAATTGATGGTAAATGTAACTTGAAATCGAAGTTGGGTGAAAAATCAGTCTCGAATAATTTTGGAAAGTTTCAAGTCAGAACCAAGAGAGAAGAGACAATTTGATTGACAGATCGTTCTTTCGATTGTTTCGATCTTTTCTCGATTACTGGTGGATCGCTGGTACATACAGTATTGGCGGTGACGTTGGCTATTGCGGCTGGTACACATCGCGTCGGGGGTTGGTATCGGGGGTGCGCGCGGGGTTAGTCGGCGGCGAGAGCGGACGGGAGCGGGTAGAATCAGGGTGAATGGGATCAGTTAAGCGTGTTGCACAATTATTCGTGTCCGGTCGCGCGTGTAATGGCCTGCATCGACGCTGCGGCTGTTGTGCGGCGAGAGTAGAGCGATCCAGAGCGGTACAGTGCGGGATCTCTCTCTCTCTCTCTCCCCCGGCATCCAAGGCTGGATAGACGGTTTGATGACGGAGAGCCTGGTCCGGGTTAGCCGGAGCTAGCTCGTCTCGAAACGTTGCTTCCGCTATTCGCCTGTTACTATCTCGTAGCGTCGGAATGGGAGGGGGGGGGCGGGGGTGGTCGAGGTGGAAGTTACGTACGCTCGATGAGCTCCAGACGTAGTGAGTGTGATCAATGAAAATCGATGTTTCCCAATATTCGCATATACCTATTCGCGAGAAATTGAATTTAAACGTGATTCTACTTTTTCTTGTATCTCCCAACACTCGTTTCTCATCCGCATTGCGGTAAGATCGCGATTTTTACGTAAAAAATTACCTGTACTTTTATACGAAATTTCAGTACTTTTCAACGAAAAGCGCAATGTTTACCTGAATGTACCTCGAATATACAATCGAACCATCCAAGTCAGGTTTCCTCGTCTTTTAACTCTAATAGCAGCGCGCTATTCTAACGGTGACGTTCTCTCAGCGTCACCCGGCCATTATTCCGTCGGTTTTGACTCAAACTACGCGAGAAGGATCGGCTTTGCTCTCGTACCGCTCTTGTCGAAGCTTGTCGACCTCGTAATTAAGAAGCTCCGCTCGATATCCGACGTCCGCGCTGCATTAACGGCTGTGTATATTCGGCTGCTGCACCGAGCCCGGCGTCGATTGCAGAAGGGTGTGGAGGATGGGGTTGGCGCGCGTATGGAGTACGCTGAGGACCATTATGTGCAAGTTGAGAGCGCAATGCTTAGATCCCTGTGCTATACGCCGGCTCGTTATAACTTTCGAGTTAGCCAGTGGCTCGGTTGCGAGCGTAAGGTGAAGACGACAACCGATGACGACGGCGACCGTCCCCCGGAGGGGATAGGAGGGGGACGAAGAGCCGTGGAGACCGTTTTATGTAATAATAATTGGATGGCGGCGGTGTCCTTTCATCTGGGTATGACCCCCTTCGCATCCCGCGACCGCAGGAGGACGAAAAAGAGGAAGAAGGATCGTGCCTCGCCCGTGCAAGGGAGCGATGGCGAGGGACGGACAATCAGTGCTCAGCTATGACGACGGAAATGATTCTCGTGCGACGACGAGTGGCTGCGGTTGTGAGATTTTACAAAGAGCCTCGCCCCGATCCGCCACGCCAGCCTCTTTTGCCTCTATCTCTCTTTTTCTCGATCGAGAGTGGACAATGGAAGTATCTTGTGTGCGTAAGGATCACCGCGTATCATTGGAAAAACGACGCAACATTTTCTCTAAATCAACATTTTTTTCCCGTAAACTACAGGAATATTAGAAGCGAAATTAGAAAAAAAATGCTAATTGTTTCTACAGTCTTTGAATTATAAATGATTGGAGATTAATCAACATTGGCAACTTAAGATACACAGATCGTTAATTGAATTATATATTTAGAGATGTATATTAATATTAAACCTTTTTTCATACATATAACCATTAAAATATTACATTTCCTGTGAAATGATTTCGAATTTAAAATAGAGACAAACATAATTTGCATAATAATTTTTACTAAATTTTCAAGAGACTTCGAAACCAGTTTGCTTATAATTTTTACAAAAATTGTTGCCAGCAATTTCAATAAAAAGTTTTAATACAAAAGTTGACAGCAGCTTTTATAGCACTTTCTTGATCCTCGTAGGATTGAATTAATAAATGATTCGCGAATTAATTCTAATCGAAAATCTCCGTCTTTTTGTAGGTGTCGTCTATTAACAGGGTACTCAGGAACTTGGCTTCGCAGAAGGAGCAACAGGCGGCCGCGGTGCAAGCGCATCAAGGTGCCGAGAGTGTCTACGACAAGCTGAGAATGTTTAACGGGCAGGCAGCAGGTTGGCCACCAGCATGGTATTCGGCAACACCTCCCCATCATCCTCTGGCCACGGGAATTCCAACCGCGGCGACTCCTGGATCCGGTCAGACTCTTCTGCCCGGCAGTCAGCTTCACGGCCGTGACGATTCTTTGCTGAAACGAAGCGGTAAGTTTTGATTTACTTTTGCTTAATGGTAAAACGCTGATAAAATATTAGCGGACTCGGCATCTGTTGACGGCATGTTTTATTCATCATGTTAGAGACCATGCAGACCGTTACTAATTTACCAGTTATTATCTTTTAATCCAACTTTATTTTATCTTTCAAATAGTGAAAAATAAAATCCGCGTTGAAAAAAGAAAATAACTTTATGTTGTGAATTAAGGATTATAAAAATCTTTCTTTCGTGTAAAAAAAAAAAAAGAAAAAAAAATAATTCGTATAATAGTTTTAGTATGAAAATTCAATTTAATTAAAATTTCGATAAATATGTATATTTGCCTTTGCACATTAAAATTTATATAATCTTGCTTTTGAAAAGATATCTTCGAATGATTGCGTTCTCTTTACTCGTTCTTTCGCTCGATTCACGAGAATTGTACGTTGCGTTGTGAATTATTGGACTTTTGACACCTCGCGCTCAACACATGTACGTGTACATACGTGGTCGAGTAAGGAATGAAAGATCTATTCTACAGCGCTGTAAGTCTAATAGGATCACGAAAATTGTGCCCGCGGCTTGGTCTTTCAAAACCACGTCAGTCAAAACCACGAATGACGAATCCAGATGTGACCGTCTTTAATAGGCAGATTACATGAACCGATAAGTGACGGGTAGAAAAGTGCTTTCACTAGCAGCGTATTCTTCGAGGATTCCGGAATGCTTTTTTTTGGCAGTCTTGAGATTCATTATGTATGTATTGTCTCTTGATTATATGTCAATCTAATTCTCTTGACCTAATAAATATTCTCTCTCCAACATCTGTATATCGGTATATCAAAATATATTTTTGCGTGCCAAATGACTTTACGATAATAACGCTGGCGCTGAGGCGAATATAAACGAGACAGTGTAGTGTCAGATGTAGAAACGAATTTTTTGTAAATTTTTGTTTAAATCTATATAGGAGTGTCTTAAATCGCCTCGTCACCTATGAGGTAGTAGTTTATGCCTTACTGGATACGTCAAAGTGCTGCTTATAGTGTACACTTGAATGCACAGGAATGCATCGAACGGTCGATCGCGGCCACTTTGGCCACAGCGGCCGCATTAAGCGGCCGGATCGTAGAGAGCTAATCTCTTCTCTTTCTTCAGCGGGCGTGCGTCGTCACCTAGAAAATTAAAGCCAACGATCCGTCTGCAGCGGACCGCCGAGGATCGTTGCCGGTCTGGTCGTTACGCGCAGGGGTGTTCGCGAGGAGATTCGGGGGTGGATTCCGCGGGAAGGAGAAGAACGGGAGTTGACGGTTAGAGGACGATGAGAGGCAGGGCAGGAAGGACCGGAGGGAAAGAAAGAGGCGTGTTTGGGGTGCCGGTATTTCTAGTCGAGGGGGTTTCGCAGGGTCGAGTCCAATTGGGGGTTGCGCGGGGGTTGAGATGAGCGAACGAGAAAGCGAGCAGCTGACGAGTGAACGGCATGTATTACATATATATATATATATATATATA
>NW_017305299.1:363313-366446 GCF_001594115.1 Trachymyrmex septentrionalis
TATATATATATATATATAGGGACAGACACGGACAGAACGGAGGGATGTAGAGAAGGTACCGGGAGGAATGGAAAGAGACGAGGGTGTGGTGCGCGGAGGCGGAAAGTAATCGCGGCCCACGGGGGGCTTGACGAGGGGCTACCCTTGCGCGCGTACGAACCAACGCCGACGCACCAACACGAGACGCGACCCCGAAGACCGGTCGCGCACGCCTGAACGCGCGGCGGTGTCTAGGAATCTCGAGAACGGTGGATCGTGTTACGAGATCGACCGATTGATTTGACGCGAAACGGCAGGCTCTCTTATAATTAGATCGATGCTTCTTACAATACGAGAAAAATGCCAGGGATTTTCATGGAATCTTTATTACAGTTTAAACGATGGAAAAATGATGAAAATTCAAGCTTAACGTAGTTTAGGAAACTGACGGAGATAGTTGTTTTTTTTGTGATTATACTCTTGACGACTTTTATGATTATACTTGAAATGTAACATGAAATTAATCTGATTGTTTAATGGTAAATGAGGGAAATTTGTGAGATCTTTAAGATGGCTAAAACAATACGTTCTGAAGGAAGGGTAATTCATTCCTGTTCCAGACACCGGGTCTCTATTGTCGCATCAGCAGGAGACAACTTCGGACGGTAATTCGGAGCACAACTCCTCTGGCGACGAGGACTCGCAAGTGCGGCTGAGGCTGAAGAGGAAATTGCAGCGCAACCGAACTTCCTTCTCTAACGAGCAGATAGACAGCCTCGAGAAAGGTTAGTGGAAAATCCGAAAAATTATCTTAATCTTAACAGTCACTTATACTGTATATAATAATATATACGACCTTAGAAATCACGTGCTTTTCCTCGACTATGAACTCTTGTTTCAATTCATTTTCCCTTCTTTAAAAATTTAATTGGACGTGTAATGCACCTCGCAATTCGCAATGTTGGCAATTACATAATTTTTCTTCTTGCTCCTTGAGCTTCTTCGAATTGAAACTTTTCACATATTTGTCCGTGATAAACTGAAAAGCAATCGGGTATATCGACATATCGAGAATCGGAGAATTCTCCTCCATTCGGCCTTTGGGATCCGCTCGGTTGAGAGAAAATACGCGATGGCCGGCTTCGTTTATACCGCGATAATTAATGCCGACGACGCGGCTAAATAACGAGCACTTGTTGCAAACTGGTTTCTTTTCAGAATTCGAGCGGACACATTACCCGGACGTGTTTGCACGGGAGCGTCTCGCCGAGAAGATCGGATTACCTGAGGCACGTATCCAGGTGAGTGTGAATGTGCGAATGCGGCGTGTGTGCGCTTCCTCTACCGACATTCGCTCCACCCACCTGTCCTCCTCTCTCCGATCCTCTCGCCCTCGCCCTCGCCTCGCCTCGCCTCGCCTCGCCTCGCCTCGCCTCGCCTCGCCACGCAACGTTTTCCCTGGGCGCGTCTTTCTCTCTTCTTACTCTTCTTATTCCGCTCGTTCCTCTCGGGAGGGTCGAACGGCGTAAGTGCGACGACGCCCTTTCATTAAACGCTTTTAACGTGCGGCCACGTGCTCGTACGTGGGAAACATTAAACACCTCCGACGGCGAGAGCTTGCGATGCCGCTCGCGAGCTCTCACTTCCAATGGGATTTCGTCACCTCTTTCGTCCGACCGCACCGCTTCGCCGCCATTTACGTATCTTCTTATGTGTTGTGCGCGGGGCGCACAATTTTTCTCGTCAGTCTGCGATACGTAAGCAGGTGCACGATTTATTTGTCTGTCAGAATGTGCGCTAGAAATGAGATGTATCTTTCTGATAACGATGCACATTCGTGTGTTGGAAATTTTATTTTAAAAATTATCAAATGAGAAAATATGGAGCACAGTCACACAGGTCGAAATGTTTTTACTGAATTGGACATTGCAAAACGATAATTGAATTTTATCCAATGTCCTGAAGGACTTGGAAAATTCTACAAATTTGAAGAATCTTTGATTGCGTCGACAAAGTCAAGAATCAAGAGAAAACGAGAGACAGAATTTCGAGACGGAATAAGAATAATTTAAATTATATGAAAACTCGCAAAACCTTGCATTTAAAGTGAGTAATGCTACTGCAATTCTTGTTCGTTTCCTCATAAAGTTTCTGCAAAACTCTCTCTGTTCGCCAACGCTTTTCTGCAAAACGAGTTTATATTCTTCATGTGATGTAGCAAAGGGCTGCAACTGGTAGAAAAATTGTGATAATCAAAGTGAAGGAAACACAAATATTAACCTCCGCGATAATTAAAAAAGTTATACAATCAAAGAGTTTCAAAGATTTTTCTTAAATCCAGACATTTTAATTGTTACTATATATTTATTTTATTTTAATGTGCTCTTTATATAGGTATTCCAAAGGCTTGTGTTGCCTATTATTGTAACTCTTATCCAGAATGAACGGATTAAATCGAAATCGTCCTATTTTAATTCATTGCATTATACATTACTACATTTTGAGTTACATATAACTCGACACAGTTGAATTACAATTGTAGTCATAATTATATTTTCTTCCCATTTCTACAGTAATCTGTTCTAAGTAGTTATTAGCAACGTGAAAATATTATTTTCAATGGGATTAAGTTCCTACCATGTGTAACCATATCCACAATACATGTTGACGTTGTTTAGCTATTCTCCCATTTCGATAACACCCTTTAGTTTTTAATCATACAAGGGCTGCAAAATGCCGTGATGTATAATTATAATTAATACCAACGTCAAACCGTTAATACATACGTAGCCTTATCGAACATTGTTTGGCTGCGTTTACCTTCCACCTCCTGCCGCCTCTCACCTGCACTAGCGCGGTATGAAGAGACGAAAGGGTCGACGAAGTGGCCGGCGGGGTTTGGTGCGGTGGTAGTAGCCGGGCGCGCTGAGCGTTATGTGGACGTACAAACAGTGCAAGACCATGTTGACGCATGTTTTCAAGCCTCGTTGGCTGGTATTGATCTTGCTAAGTGCAGGAAACCGGGAGTTCCGGCGTGGGAGGGAAAAGGAGAAGTTTGACGAGGAAGAGAGAGAGAGAGAGAGAGAGGGAGGGAGGGAGGGAGGGGGAGAGAGAGAGAGAGAGAAGGTAAGAGAGAAAGGAAGACTGAGCGAAA
>NW_017305299.1:366546-372218 GCF_001594115.1 Trachymyrmex septentrionalis
AGAGGGAGGGAGGGAGGGGGAAAGAGAGAGAGAGAAGGTAAGAGAGAAAGGAAGACTGAGCGAAAGAGGGTGAAGAGAAAAAGATAGTAGAGGATGAAAGAGGGAATCGCGCGGAGATCGCCGAGTTGGACCGATTGCTGGACGATCGTTGAATGGCAAAGTATGTGAAAGACGAAGAATGAAGTGCCGGGAACTCTAATGGAACATAGAACACATTACGCGGCACGTCACAGCGGCAAGGCACATGACGCGCGTACGCGGCATGGCGAGGCATGTAAACGCGGCCGAACCGCGCGCGAGGGATCGTGCAAAAGGCCTAAGAGGGTTCTCGGACGCAACCATGGCAACCATGGTCGTGTCCCCAGGGAGGTCGCCCTCCGATTGGCCCATCCCTCGCTTTTCCACCTATATACCTCGGCCATGGCCACGAGATTCGCCACGCTGTACTACCGTCACGTCGTTGGCCGATTATCATCCGCGGCATTCCCTAAGTCGTCTCGTTCGAGCGCGATGGCCGATACGCCGCGCGAGGATTAAAGGGATTTTTGCTCCAGAGCATCTCAAATAAAACAGACGCAAATGATAAATCATAAAGCTGAATGCGTTAGATATGTACGCGAAAGATTTCTGCTGAAATCAGTATTATTAACATCGTCACGCAATTTTTCGATAGAGAATCTATTTCCATCTCGTTTATCTGTCTTTGTTGGGGAGGGGGAGGGATAAAAATGAGAGTCTTCGCAGCGTGAGACTCTCACGGTATTTCTACGCTTCATTAATCTCTGCGAAAGTACTGCGAGGCGCGTAAACGAGCGAATCTCTTGCGCTTCATCGTTGGCACATCGTGAATGAAGGTCGAAAGTTTCAAGGTCGGAAACCAGTGTCGGAAACCGGTCTCCACCGCATATCAGCCGCATTGACGATGCTGAGAGGAGACTCGTGTTCTTTGAGTAGGTAACACTAAGGACCGAACGTGTTCGTATCACGGACTTTCGGCGTGGATCGATTCGGACGAGTTTTCGGAACGAGGGAGGACGAGTTTACGAGGGACACGATAGTATTGGGCGGAAGGAGCCCGCTGCGGGCGAATGGCAGATATTTGACGGTGGGGTGGTCGAACACGATTTGCTGCGCCAATGGGAGGACAGGAGGATAGAATTTATTTTTTGATTCAATCGAGGACCCCCGTGCTCGTAGCGTGGCGTTATACGTGAGATTGCGGAAGGCTTGTATTTCTACGTTGATGACATTTCTTTCCGTTGTGAAAAAAAACTTGCCTCTTTTTTTCCCTGTATCGTACACGCGATAATTCGTTACGTCAAAATCGACAGAAATGGAAATTGCCGTTATTGCTTTGTCTTCTATTTTCATCTGCGCGCACTAACGTGCAAAAATCTGCGGATTACTTTCTCAAAAACTTGCACCTGTAATTACAACGACTATATTAACTATATTAACTGTATTAAATATAACTTTATGAAATTTCGGTCTACTCTCCTCATTAGTGATGATCGTTATTCCGCGAATAAGAATCCGTGAATAAGAATCCGTCAATTGACATTTACATCAACGCAATGATTAAAATTGTATAGGACAAATTTATATCCATATATAATCAATAATAGTAAAGTATAATCGTATAGAGAATGGCATTAAAATATTTCATCATACATGAAAAGCGCAAAATTCATGTAAATGCTATTAAATGAAAATCGATCGAAACGTTCAATCGAATAAACGAACAAGTCCATATTCGGTCAAAGCGGGTTTTGATGCCTAATATAATATTTTGTATGAATTTCATATAATTTATCTATGATTTTATATAATTCGTAAAATAATAAATATCGTGTAATTGTGTGTCTTTGTAAAATTGACACTAGTAAACAGTATTGCAACATACACATAAAAAAAAGAGATGTGAAAGCCAAATGCACGGTTCATGGATTGCTCTAAGTGCCGACGAGGGAAAACCGATATATCGAAGGGGACGAATCCTCTTATCGCCGAAAGGAATCACAAAAATCAGGAAATCCGTGCAGGCGTAGGATAGGGAAAGATAAACTCTCGATTTTTATTATACGAACCTCCATCGTGTTATTTGGGATATCGCCTCGACATAGTGAAGAGACATTTAGACGTTAAAGTCATTCTTATTTCTTTAATATTTTTCCTACACACAGTGTGTCACATTTTTATATAATTCTGACGTATTCTACATCTCCTTCTAATTATAGCCCTGCAAAGAAACGAGGAGTCGATTGAATAAAAGTATAAAGGTTAAAGTTAATCGACGTTTTAAAATCTAATAACATCGCAGATAGAAATAATCAAAGACCTTCGACCCGTCCCGATAACATTAACACAAGATTGGCGCGATTGGCGTGACGGGGTGTATATTACCTACAATATTACGTATTACAGTACGCTCTTTCTCGGATATCGAGATCTGCAATTTGTAGTACAATCAGAAGCTTGAAAAAGAGACGCGTAAAATGAAAGCACGACATCGAAGGGGGACGGCAGGTAAAAACATGTAGAGAGAGGATGCGCAAGAGACCAGAGCGAGAGAAGGGTACTGTGCATGGGAAAGGGCCAAGCGAGCAAGAGTAACTCAATTTCCCGTCTGACAACTGCTCAATCGCAATTAACAGATTGGAGAAGCGCCTCGTGCAAACTCGCGCACGAGATGCGAAAAGAGTAGAGTAGTCTGGGCGCAAGATTTCGTGCTATCTGGAGAGTAGATAAGAGGTTCAGTCGGATAGAGAGAGGGAAAAAGGAGGGATGGGGAGAGAGAGAGAGAGAGAGGGGGGGAGGGGACAACAGGGTGGTTCGAGGAGGGTGAAGGCGTTCTCTCCGGAGAGGAAGCAGAAGAGAGTCGTGGAGCGCGAATGAGTACGAATGCGGACGAATGCGGATGATGCGAAATACCGTGCCGACGGCGCCGAGTGTGCGGCTGCACACTTATCGTGACAAAGGCACCGTCATTGTGTCGGTTGCAGGTGTGGTTCAGTAATCGCAGAGCGAAGTGGCGTCGAGAGGAGAAATTACGGAACCAGAGGAGAGCCGCCGTCGATCAGGTGGTCGCCGGTGGCAGCGGCGGGGGTAGCGGCACCGCGCCTCCCGCAGCCACCCCTGCTACGCCACGGTTACCCTTAAACGCTGGATTCAACGCCATGTACTCGTCGATACCGCAACCGATCGCCACTATGCCCGACACGTACAGGTTAGAGAATTTTTTTACGTTAAAGCAACAGCATTTTTCTCAAACGCAACATTTATATTGCAAGAGTCAATCTCGATCGTTCTCGATCGCAACAGCGATATTCATTGTTGTAAAAATTAAAATGAGACTCTGCTGAAATTTTGTTAAATCTCTATCACAAAGCTCGAAATTTTAATGCTAAATATTTGTGCGAACTCTCCTGTGAAGCTCCATTTTGCAAATGTAATTGCACGTCACTGTAATTAGAGTTCGATGCATGCCAATCGCGCATATCGTGACTTGTCGAGTAGTTGGTCGTTTTTCGATACGGATGCTTTTCTCACTCGTAGCTCGATGTCAAGCAGCCTGGGCGGGTCAATGGGTGGAAGCTGTCTTCAGCAACGCGCTGACGGCTACCCGGCGTACGTGTTTCACGAGCCTCTCCATTCGCTCACGCAGTCTTACTCTCACGCGCACAGCGCGGCCGCGGCCGCGCACTCGCAACCGCATCGCGGCATCCCGACGTCTCACGGTGGCACCCCCGCGACGCCAGGGGGACAACCCGCCGGACCAGGTGGAGCACCTTACCAGCCGACAACCTCGACCGCAACCGGTGAGTTCTCGCCACGACTAATTTGTCGTCTCTTCTCTATGCCTCGTGCTTTCAAGGTCACTCAAGAATAATTTAGGTAGAGCCAGGAATAATTAGTGTTTGCCGGAAGCGACTAACGATGTACCTTACAGCGGAGGAAAAATATTATTGGCACATGTCTTCCGAAATATTTACAAATAACAAAACGGTATTTTTTTCGTCAAATTAAAACAAATTCTTTTTTCATCGCGCCTTCTACGATTGCGCCTCCGATTAAGCGTATTTAATATTTCAATTGATCTTTATTACTCGTTATTTCTTAGTTGTTTTAAGAGTAGAAATTTCATATTATGATTAAAGATGTATTATTTTTTAACAAAATGAAAAATAAAAATATTACAGATCTTATTTTTGAAAGTCTCACGGGAAGTTTGACAGAAGTTTTTGATGAAGAACCTGAATGAAAAATTGTTTCAATAATAAATACACAGTTTCAAAAAAATAATTCAGATAAAATGAGAAAATTTTTACTTGAAAAATTGAAAATTATATTATTAAATATAAATATTGATCTTATATTGATTTGTTTTATGTGTATACATCAATCATCTTTATAAGGAAAGTATAAATTTCCAATTTCAGTCTCTTTTTGCGAAGCTTATACACCTGATACATCCTTAACGCCTAGTAAAAATATCAAAATATTATGTACATACATCTCAATATCAATAACTAATAAATTTTTTCTTAACTCTCTCTTTCCCATTGCTTAGATTATCTTCAAAAATTCTATACATTCATTGATACAACATACATACAACGTACGAGAATGTAATGATAGAACGAACGAATTCTCGTCAAAAACCAGTAGGGGTTTTCGTTTCCAATTTTCGCTCGGCGAGCGACCGCCGTTTCTTCCTCGTGCTCTAGCCGGCTCAAAGCGCGAAATAAAGCGTCGAGAATTACCTGGGAGCCTCTTCACACGCAATCTACATAGTCCTGCTAACAGACAAGAGAGAGAGAGAGAGAGAGAGAGAGAGAGAGGGATTGAGGGAGAGATATAAAGAGCGAGCGGGCAACGACGCGGTCGCGGCTCCACGCTCGCCCACGGAATTGTAAAAGGATTTTAAAACAAATCTCGCATGGCGCCGCTGGGCTGAATCGAAGAATGGGATGTTCGGCGGTTTTCCAACCCCGCCGATGTAGCTGGTGAATTTTCCATTTTCTCGACTCAACTTCTCTCTCTCCCCCTTCTCTCTCTTTTTTCACATGCCGGTTGGTTCCTCTCCGCTCAGCTCTTTCTTTTCTCTCCCGACTCTCTTCCTCTATTATCTCTTTTCTCCGTCTATCTTCACTATCTCACCCTCTCGTCTTCCGTTTAGCGAAAGCCACCACGGAGGGTCGCGCCTCTTCTCGCAGCCAGCGTCGCTTCGCCTTCTCTCTCTCTCTCTCTCTCTCTCTCTCTCTCTCTCCCTTTCTCACATCCCCTTCGCCTCTATACCCTTCCACCGTGAGGGGTGCGCTCGCTCCTTCGTGTCTATCCATCTATCCGTCCCTCTCGTCGCCCTCCGCCGGGCTCCCTTTTGCCTCTTTCTCCTTTGCGTCTCTCTTTCTCTCTCGCTTCCTCTCCCTCCTGAGGATATACAGGGGTGAACAGAGGATGTGGATGGGTTGGGTCTCGCCTCGGCTGGGCGAGCGCTCAATAACGTGCGAACCCCCAAAGGGGAGGAAATGTGCGGGGGTGCGCGGCGCGTATCTACAGGAACGGAACGGAGCGGAGCGCAAGCCGGAATGGTGGAATACTGCGGAATACACGCGCGCACACTGTGCGTCCCACCCCCCCCCCCCCCCCCCCTCCCCCCTCCCCCCCCCCCC
>NW_017305299.1:372318-372920 GCF_001594115.1 Trachymyrmex septentrionalis
GTCTTTCTTCCTTTCTGCTCTTTCATTCTGCAATCCCCCTCCCTCGTTTTCCCGCCTCCATTCCTGCTCCTTACGTGCGGAACGAGCCGCGGGTTATCCATCATAATCGCTTTACGTGCACGAGCGCCGTAAGGACTTTCACCGCGCTCGTTAGCGCCGCCGCGCCTGTCCTGCCGGCTCAAACGGCGCCGTTTTCATAGTTAAGTAGCCGCCCCCGGAGTTAGCGGGATTCAACCGCGGAAACGAGCGTAACCGCGTGAGTTCGCCTCGCAGTCGGCGGACGTGGTGAACGAGAGAGTTACGGATATTCGATTAATCCCTCGACATTGAGATGACAGTATTCGTTGGATATGAAGTTAAAGATGAAACTCTCGAGAGGTTACTAAGATGCGATTGAATGTCGGAATCTAAAAAGTCGCTTGGCCAAGAAATTATTTTGCGGCGCATCGATCATCTTTGAATTAAACCGTACGTTGAAAGAGAAACGCTTGGTATAATCATTTATTTTATCGTTACGCTACTGACAAAAACTTTCTGACTTTTTATTAAAAAAATTATTGTATCGCTCTTTTATTGTATTCAAATCTTTTTCAATTGGTTAA
>NW_017305299.1:373020-389389 GCF_001594115.1 Trachymyrmex septentrionalis
TACGCTTTTTTTTTAATTATTTATTTACGCTACTGATAAAAACTTTCTGACTTTTTATTAAAAAAGTTATTGTATCGCTCTTTTATTGTATTCAAATCTTTTTCAATTGGTTAACTGAACGAAATTTTCATTAGAACAATACAATTTTTCAATAAAAAAGTGAAAAAGTTTTGGTTAGTCACATATCGATGAAATAAATAGTTACACACGTGCTAAATGTCTTTCAGTGTATCTGATATTATCGTTGAATTACGCAATTGAAAGAAACGCAAATGAATAGGATTCTACGTTCTACGCTTCTTCGCACCTTTGTACCACGATTAACTTCCGATATTTTGAATATGTTCATTTTTAACCGAATAAAAGTTCCAACGGTTAACGTAAATATGGCACTCACGTCCTCGTTGCAACGTTTGCCAAATTATCCGTCTTGCATTTATGCCATAATTATAGCTCATGCGAGGAACGAAGTTACGACGCGAGGCCCATAGAGCGTAAATGTTTTCGCGGCAAGTTTATATTGGATTAGACGCAGCTCGTTAAGGTGTTTAATTCAAATTGCAGAAGTGTGCAAAGCCGCCGCGCGCTATCATAACCGAATCCTATTTATGCAACCGTCGCCGCGGGCGACACTCGCGAATGCGTTTCATGTCGTTTTCCGTAAATACGTACTCGGTTGTTTTTAGCGAATTAGTCCTACTGTGTTTCACGCGATTAATGACGCGTTCCGCTCGCAACGATCGTCGCAATCGTCGCAAGTTGCTGAAACTGTATTATCTTAATCACGAAGATACATGCATTGTTACAAAATAGTGAAATAAGTTAAATCATTAAATAATAATTAGACGAGATGACTAATTTCATTTATTTCAAGCGACACGGAAAATTATCTTAGGAATTTTATCCTAACATAATCCATCAATTTCGAGACTATCGAACGATATCCTACGGGAAAGAATGATTTTGCTGAAGTATCTAAGAATTTGACTGAATAAAAGTTTAAAATAATTTTTCAATTTAGGGGAGATTATTTCATATATAGGAATGTCCGAATATTTTGGCGTCTTATCATATTCATATTTATATTATTAGCGTCTCAGATCGATTGTGGTTAATGTCCGAACGTTTCGGCGCGCACACTCACATCTAAGATAATTAAATTTAAAATTAACAATATACAATATATTGTATTAATAACATTTAACATAACATTTAACTTTGCCCGATTATTGGCGTTCCCTATCATATTTATATATGTATATATCATTTATACTATAAGCATGGTCGTACTTATTTTTGAAATAATTTTGTTGGACCATCAGAAATTGGGAATTTCAAGCAGAATGAGTAACGCTGCCAAAAGTTCTCACATTCCAACCAATTTGAATCAGTTTGGTGCCTTACATAATTATTTCGATGGTCCGAGGAAATTATTTTCAGATCTGTATATACATAATATTTAGCCGCGACACATGTTAGACACACTTAAGCGAAAACGTTCTTTCGTGTGGAAAATTAAATTTCTGTTTCTTGCGTGCCACGACGTGTGATTCTCTCTCTCAGCCCCCATCATCTGTACCATCCGTATTGCTTCGCTCGTTTACAATTACTTTTTATCTTCCCGTCCCGTTTTCCAGAGCCTCGACAGCTCTCTCTCTCTCTCTCTCTCTCTCTCTCTCTCGTGCCGTCGTATGAAATGCGCTGAATCCCCCGACATCTGAAACTGTTTCAGGAGTGATATCAGCCGGCGTCTCGGTGCCGGTGCAGATTCCGTCGCAGACCCCGGACCTGGCGGGCAACTATTGGCCGAGGCTCCAGTGATCCCAGCTCTTCGGGTTCCCGCCCGCGAGTTTGCTCGTAGGCCAGGAGAGCCCGCCGCCGCCGAGCGCCACCCCGGGCGCGGTGCCACGACCGCTCCTCGCTTCCCTCGGGATACCGACGCAGTCGACGCAGCATCAGGCCCCCAGCACACCGGCGACCACCCCCGTGCACAACTCCGACACCAGTGAGTGAAACGACTGAATTTCCGCGATCCGTGCACCGTCGCGCAAGTGCGATCCCACGTCCCCGAGACGTAGAGTGCGGCGTTTCCCTCGCGCTTGATCGCTGCCGACGGTGACGACCGCTGTCGGTGACGATCGCCACGGTAGACGCGAAGACGGACGCTACGAGTCGAAAGCTCGACTTTCCGATATAGTTCGCACGACAGCGTAATCGCCGATCGCATCGAAGACGCGCGGTTAGTGTCGGTTGTGCGTGGAATGAACACTGTTCCGAACGATGATACGAGTGTCCGAAACATTTTCCCTCGTTTCCTCATAAGTTCAGAAGAATTTCGTTCGTTCATTTTCATTTCGTGATTCATTTTTATTTACTAACGAAACGCGTTGCTCCATCCACAAATACAAGCGGCTAAAGGCTTTTTATCGGAAACATCAGACAGCATGCTTGATAAATGACGTTGCAATTATATCTTGTAGTGTTTCGATTCGATCGAACAATATTTCATTGTTCGTAGAGTTAATATCATTAATCGTGTAATTTCCTCGCATGTCGGATTAATAACTCGCGTCCTCGAATGTTTACGACCGTCAATTTTCTGAATGGCAATACCTATCTACGAAACTATTCGATTAGGATTAGGAGATAGGATAGGTTTCCCTCCCCCTCCCGCCTCCTCCCTTCTCCCCCCTCCCGCCCTCAACCCTTCTTGAACAATTTGTAAATTTGCCAACGCCCGCATTGGCGAATCAGTAATCAGGAGCAGCAGCTCGTCGCAATTAAATCCTCTTTGAAATTGAACGAAAAGATTTTTTTACCAACGTGATCTGATTATCACAGAGTGGAATTTTTTAGACAGCACAATAAGTTTTACAATTCGAGCTCGAATCCGATGGACTTTACCCATCTTCCACTTCGTGTCTGATCTAGATTTCGTAGATGTATACGCATGACCCCGGGTCACGCAGGGTAATTACCTATTCACGATAGTATGTGTAAATGATTTACGTTACGCTTACCTTCGTCGTCACATCGAGGATTTTCGCGTGAAGAATCACTGGTTTGTCGTCGTAGACGTGTTGTGCCTGTAGAAAAATCTATAATTTCCTTAAGATATATTCATTACACAATTTGAACGTGATCTCTCTCGTGCATTCGCACGATAATTTTTTGCTGCTACAAAAGAATCTTTTTAATAAGCGTCATAATGCGCCGGAAAAGTTATTTTTCACTTCGCCCGACATGCGCGAATTCTCCCTTTTAGTTTCCCCGAAGTCGATCGATGTCAAGAGCATTCATTAAATTTACAGCGGCTCTCGTTTTTCGGTATCGGGGAGCTTTATTACCGGATTTATTGGATAGCGCCGGGCGCATATTGTTTGCCGCACGTTGTATCGGTTTCCGGCAAATATTTTCCTTCGTGTAAGGGCGGCCGCGAACCGCGTGGAAATTGAAAGGGAGCCGCAGACACGTAGGCGGCTCCCGCCGAAATATATTCTCGCGAGAATTTAGGGTGGTAGTCTCTCGATGAGGCTGATTTCGTTGCGGGAGGGAACGGTTTTGCGGGGGTTGATAGCTGCCTGGAGGGCGGCTTTTTTTTTTCCCAGCAAGGCCGGCCATCGTGTCTGACGGCAGATATGGCGTCGGAAGACACTGCTCTCGAAAGGATATTGCGGCCGTATTTTACGTGATCAGTGTATATTGATCGACAATTTATTCGCGAGAAATATCCCAGAGTCATAAAGGAAATAATTTCTTAATATATATATTTATATTAATTTATAATATATTTTATTATACTTTTTATATTTATACTTTTAAATGAAAAAAATTCTTTCGAAAGAGAAAAAAGTTTGCAACTTTTTTTATATACCTTCTGTTGTTTATTTGTTTGTTGTACTCGAGAAAAATATTGTTATTACATTATTATCAATGTGAGTGGTTCTTCACGCGTGGATTTATCGCACGCTTTATGCAAATGCAACCGGACGCGCAATAAAAATCGCCGCGCGCGTGTATTTTCAAATTATGCTAGATTTAAACCTCGAGATCTGTGTGCAAGATTTATCGAGAATAGCAATATTACAGTTTCAGATCCTCTTTAACGTAGTAACGCAAATAGCACTTTTTTAAATTTCGCGTAAACCAAATATATTTGAACGCATTTGCGAGCAATGACAGAGCAGGCGAAAATGTTCGATTTGAAAACACTCTTTATTTACACACATCTCTCCACAACGTTCATTCCGGTCCAAGATACACGATTCTAGATTAAGACAATCCAATCTGTAGCTTGTACCATCCTTATTACCATAATAAAGTGACGTATGAGGTCGTGAAGAATAAACCGACGTAATCATAGAGAAGATTTCGTAAGTGTCACAGTAATGCCCGAAGGAGGCAAGTAGCATGGACGTTTGCGTCGGTATTTATTGCTATTAATGTAAATGTATCGCTGAGCTAATGGACCGAGGAAGCGGATTCGTCGTTACAAACGAATCGCAAATATTGGTGCTCGCGCAGTAACGAGAAATCTTCTTGGCATCGAACTCGTTAATCGTCATCGCGCACACGATCGAAGCACATTCTTTCGATTATGCTGTATAAAGATAATTGTAAGATAGCATTTGTTACTCTCTTTAAACCAGTACTGTACATTAGAAATAATTATCACTGTATATATACGTAAATAAGTTAGATGAATTCTCCAGTTACGTTCGAACGTATCCACATTATAAACTACGCAACATCTTATCCGTATATTCAATGTTTTCCCTCACCGAAACGATGACTCCGTTGACTTACACCGTGCAACAGCAGAACTTCAATAAAATCAAATAATCTGAGCCTACATTTATTCACCTATCATTTCGCGAAAACACACGTCGAACGCGCAATTTTTTTTCGTTTGAAGACGAGTTTTGGAACGGAACTCAATACGCGTGCAAATACGTGTAAAATTAATCACCAACAAGATTACAAAAAATACAGGAATTTTGCATAATATCTCATACGTATTATTTAAAAGAGTAATCCTATGAATAAGGCGATTGCGTTTATTGCGTTTATTTTAAAGCTACAATCTTTTTTACGAGCGATATATTATTACTTTACATTGTGGAATTTTTACAATAATAATTTTAGAAATTACGAAAATAAAAACTTGGCGATTTTATTATTCATAAAACTAGATTCTTTTTTTTTAATCGCAAGGAGAAATGTCAACCACCTGTGCGGACTTATTGCGATTTCAATGGGTGTTTATATCCGTGATCCATTTAATCGATGCATTTCGATCACCACCTAACGGGAGAGTTGCACGTTTTTTTAGTAATTGAGTCGCGCCGCACGATCGCGTCGAATAATTAGTCACTGATTCGTATGGTGTGGAAAAAACGGCGTGAAAACAGCAACTCGATATTTTCAAATTTTATCGTTCCAGAACCTCGACAGGGCTTTTTTTTCAGGAGGCAGCATTGTATATGCCGATATTTTCTGTCGCGATGTGAATATTTGCAAGCGTTTTTCCTTTCTTTTTTTTTTTCCCTCGATAACGCGTAACGATCGTTTTATCGACAATGCGTGTCGTAATAAATGTAGGTGACGAATTCTCTACAATTAATCAGCAGCCAATAGATAATCGTGGACGATATACATTGTGTTAAACAGTAACGTGTGAAGTATGTGTAAAATTACGCCACTCGGAGCAGCGTCGCTCGTTTCTCGTCGGTGTTTACACGGTCACGTAGGGCTCGTGTAAACTTGTTGAACGTTTATACGTGAAGAGCACTTAATGGAGAGTGTACTGTGTAAATTAGTAAATTTATATTTTTGGAAGAAAACGAAAATAGAAACAGCGTCAACTGAAAACGCTGGAAAATCTTCGGTGCATCTCTGAACGGCGCCGCTATAAAATTGATCTCGCGATGATAAACTCCAGTTCGAGACAACTTTTATTTAAATCAGCCAATACCACTTCCTTGTTATAGAAATTTCACTCGACATGAAGAAAGATCCTTGAAGAATTTTTTTCAATATTAACTCACTTTTATTCCAAGAATCTTTCTCGCTTTCTTTACGATTTTTAAATTTATAAAAGATTTTTTTAATTTTGTTATTTTGATATAAATATTGCTATCTTATATATACACAATAAATATGTAATTTCAAAAATAAAACAGAGAAGAAGATAAACATCTAAGAAAGATATAAAGCGCCCAGAATTTAAAAAATTCACAAGGATCCGAAGTAGACTGCAATATATTTGATATCCTCGTCACGAATAAATTTCTCACTAATTAACTTTTTTAAAATATTATTATACTTATTATTATACTTACGTGTTTAGGCTTAATTGTCTTCCTTTTCTTAATTGAAGGATAATTGCAAAAATAAGATAATATAACGTCGAAAAAATAAATTACGAAAACATTTGCGTTCATCGATATTATTGCTCTACTCGAAGAAATCTTCCGGGATGAACTAAATACGTATCTACTAAACGGTTGCGTATTATACACGTCTGCACGAAGATCCTCTGCAAACAGGCGCTGCACTTGCAAGGCTGTGCATTTCGCGAATAGTAGATTAAAGTACTTCTCATTTATTATGTTACCTTTGTAAATCTGCATTTGCATAGAACTTTTGCGAATTGAACGTTACCGCAATTTCATGCATGTAAAATACGTTTCAGCGAAATTATGCTTTAATCGTTATACAACCAACCAACGTTACGCGGAAGTGGTTACGCGTCTTTCTTATTATCTGTAATGATATTACTAATAACAACTACAGTGTATGAGTATTAACAAATTTATTAATGAGAATAATATATTATTGCGACAGTAATCTATGTAAGTGTTGTGAATAATGAGATAATATTGTTGCTGTGATTAACTTTAAGATTGTAAGTAGTAGGAAATAGAGAACCACTGTTAGGTGTCACTGTCTCGATTCAATAAATGTTATTTCATTTTAATGCCAAATCAACATTCTTTATTCATAATACTATTTTCCACGCTACATAAATTTTTATATAACACATTGTAAAATAGTAAAAAAATAACAGATATATGTATATATAAAAACTATAATAAACTATTTATAATAATGCTGCACAACTTAATTAACAATTATTAATTATATTTTAATTCATAAAATTTTAATTCGTAAAAAATAGAATTTGTATTTTAGATATACACATATTAACATAAAAATAAACGTCGCAGTGAATTAAATAAAAATAAAATTTTCATATTAAAAAAATATAAAAAAAGAAATCCGAATATTAAAACGTTCAATACAAACGTTGTGCATCATTGTTATAATTTTATGCTCTATTTCAAGAAAATATCATATTTTAATATTTGATGAAGAACGAAGAGGAAAACAGGTATGTATAATATTTATATAAGCTTGTACAAAGTATATCAACTGAGATTTGCGATTTAAACCAATCTTTAACAAAGATTGATATTAATTATCATTAAATGAAATTATATAATTATTTTAAATAGACTAATTTAAATAGAGTAATTAATATTAAAAAATTGCAAAATTTGTTTGATATCAAAATTATTACATACAATATTAGCAGCATTAGTTATATGTTTATAATATTATATAACTTTTATAATACCGAGGCCGGTTGCGAGATCTTCTTGTACGTCTTTCGGCAGAATAGTCATCATGATGGTCATACAGTAAAGATACTGTTTCTGTATCATGTTTTAATTCTGTTTTAAATTTTGTCTGACAACATAAAGAAGCATACGATTGTATAATAAATCGTACTGCTATTAGAACACTCCAGACAATTATCAAAGTTACATCTGAAAAAAAAAAAAAACAGAATGAATAGAGCATAATATCGAATTATTATATAAAGTAAAGCTACGAAGACATACCTGCACCTTGAAATGGAGGATACACGAACGCTAAATTAAATCCAGGTATAGTTATCCTCCTGATTATGGTAATAATAATGTATTTCAAATTACTTCCAGTATAATAATCGATCGCGACGATTACGAAATAAGATCCGAAAATCGCACGTGCAATAATTTCAGCAACATAGGATATTGTCATCAGAAGTGTGGTCGTGGCAAGTATTAGGCTTATGAACATAAGCCAGAATAACCAATTGTGTTCCAAAACGTAAAACATCCACGCTACAAGAAATCGATAGGTGGTTATATATATATAGTATATCAGTAGAAAACCGAGTCAAAATGTTTGAAATATTATTGAAAATAAGATCCAAATCACCGAAACATTAATATGAATCAAGACGAAGTGATAAACCAATTAACAATCGAATGTCCCATATTTCTATTGCTGTAATTTCATTGTATGTTGTTGTCGCGTGTGAAAATTTCGATTGTCTAATTAACAGACGCCCAGATACATCATAATCATCCATTTTACGCTGGTGTGCGGGGTGAACGCGGTCGACTCAGAGTAAATAGCAATCGCGATCATCTGTCGACGGGATAGAATTGGGTCCGAATCGCTGCTCCTGTGCAGTTGCGCATGCACGCATCGCGTAATCTAAATAGGTTCCGATGCAGAATAAATAAACGGGGACACAATTAGGTAAATGCGAATCTTCCAAGCTGGTTACACTATGACGTGGGAGTCTCGTCGACAGGGTAGACCCTGGAACATCGCACGCGTATTTCGTGCGTGGTGGCGACGGCGGTGACGGGCGCATTTTTGCGTTTGTGCCTGGGCGAGGGTAGACGAAGGGTAGCCGTGGCGTTATGGTGAGAAAGGTGGGAGGCAATGTGAATGCGCCATGCCGCTTCTGCATGGGGGATTCAGCGGGCGAGGTTTCCACATGAGCGGCCAGCATTGATAGAAGCTACGGGGAGAAACTGACTGTGCGCCTCTCATCCCTTCGCCAAACTCGAACTAACTTCGGGGTGGCGGCGCAGCGCGGCTCTATCCCTCCGCTTTTAAGCCTGGCTTTCATTATTTTCCTATAATTCGCAACAGCCCTTCGCGAGCACCGCGGCGTGGAGAGGCTACCTACGATTCCCGCCTTCGTTTCCCTATCCTTTCGTGTTTATTGTATTTTATGTTGCATTTTGTGACGCGTTAGTACTGTGAGACTTGTAGCATTGGAAAGCGATGGTTAGGCCGTAAATTAATTATAGGTAATCTTTTCGCAATAAAATTATTCACAGGTTTGATACTTATCAGCATCATATTATTAACATCTTCTAATTGTAAGATACCTATGAGCATTATAATATTATTAAATTGCTTATCAATTTAATTTTTGTATTTAATATTACTGTGCTAGTTCTGTTACGATTGTGTTTCAAGATTGAAAATTAAATTCCGCGCGCAGTTTGCAAGATTGAATATGAGCATATCAATTCACACGGAATTATTCAAGGGGTAAACTGCTGAGAACATTGCGGGGTATAAATTTGGGGCATTACTGGGCATTATATATACTTAAGAGAATTATATTATAATAAACGTATATTATAATAAACGGTATGAGATCATGCATTATTAGGGCATTAATGGGCATTATTAGGGTATAAAAGTGAGCATAAAAATTAGGCATTACTGGACATTAGTTAGTATTAGTGTATAGGGCATTAGTGTACACAATTTTGGTCAGTTTACTCCTCGGAATTACTTCAGCACTGAATTCAACTTAACCATTTAGGATCTTTATTTCTGATTTGTCGAATTAATTATTTTCGAATAAAGAATATAAAAGTTTTTTTAGGCAAGAGATAATTAATATATTCTTTACTCAATATCGTTACAATCCATGCAGATTTTTGAAGCGCGGTTTTGTTTTGGTCAAGATATAGTACGTACCTGGAGCATAGAGGTATGTGATACATGCGCATAAGAATCCCAATGATATATTGCGTAACGACCTACAAGCACTTAAAAGTGCCGATATGGTTGCAGCAAGTATAGCAAATATTGAACCTATCAGAACGTTGACTGAAAGAGACAAGAGTCATTAAAATCGCGCGCGTCTTCTCAAAAGATAAATTAAAGTATGAGAGATAAATGTAAGAGAGAGATTAAATATATACACGGAGAGAATTTTCTTTTAAAATTTACCCTGAAAATATGGTAGTTGCGGTACAATATATAATAATATTTTAAAGATTTTTATCATGCACTTCAGTTAAATTAATCAAACTTATTTTATACTTTATTGTAGTTGTATTAATGAACGAGAGAAATTTACATTAAAATTCTTCGAAATACAATGCTGTTCCACTATCATATTTTCAGGATAAACTCTAAGAAAAAATTCTCCGTATATGATTTCATTAAAATGTTTCGATAAAAATTAATGTATGCATGATTACTTGCGATGCTGTAATCACCGATACTCAGTGCTATAGTGTACCCTAAGATACCACCCATCATACAACTCGGTAATGAACGATCTATGGAAGGGTATTTATATCCTATAATAGTAGACAGACAGCCTATTATCAGGACCAGTGCGCAAATTATATGTGCAAATGCGTCATCTGAAAAAAATGACGAAACGGAAAGTAATTATATAAATCTTTCATGAGACACTTAATACGTGATTTTGTTAAGTTATAATATCCGAGAGATATTCATGCGTTCAGAAAGATAGAAGATAATTATTGCTTAAAAAGAAATCACATTTTACAATACTTCATTAAAAAAAGAAGTATAATTATTCTATCGTCGTACACATAACTATATTTCATGCAAAAAAAAAAACAAATATCGTTTCAAATAAAACTCAAATATTATTCGTTATCATTATGTTGAAATATAAAGTGTTTTTTTACTGCTCTGTATTAGAATTTTTCTTCATGTTTTTGACAAATTTCAAATATATACTTATTTTACTTTGAGTACAAAAAATGTGTACTAGTTCAGCTATAAAATAACAGTTTTAAAAAAGATAAAACATACTTAAAACTTTACAACTTTCCGGATAGAGAAGAGGACTGCAAGCGTATGTAAAAATTGGGATGTAAGCTGAAGAGTAATTTTCATAAATAGCAACTGTGGCATACACTGATCCTGTGCCGGTGTACGCACTGTAGATACGTCTCATAGAACTCGTGAGAGTACCTGCTGGTATCTATCAAAAATATTATTAATTATGTATTATTAACATGTTAATTTAAATGTTTTAATCGTGAATTACACTGGTCGACAAAAAATTCATTCTTTTAATGTTAAATTAATCTGAGTGTTCTTTACAGTATTTTTTAACTTAATTTCAAATTTGCTTGATAAATTTATGAGAAAAGCAGTGTTTTTTTAGTAACATGCATTTAAAAATTTTATAAATTTTATAAACTGATATTTTGTGACAATTTCACTTTTCTTTTATTAAATTAATTTTATAAAATGATTTTACAGTATTTTTTGCGCTGATTTAAAATCTGTCAAATTTGGGACAAGCAGAATTTTTTAGTAATATACATTAAAAAATTCCTATACTTATCTCCTTTGTTTAAATACAAATAAATGATACATAGAAAAATAGTCACCAAATTTAACATGATTTTCTATTCATAAAATAAATAATTTTCATACGAAAATAAATAATTTTAATTACAAACAGATTCCATACGACGAGTTATTGTTACTAAATGTATAAGTCTCTAAAAAAGGATACATCAATTTAAAAAATTGAAGGCCGTAGGAATAAATTCTAACTTCATTTTTAAAAAAAATCAGCATAAAAGATATAACATATAAAAAAATCAATAAAAATAATCCATTTAACAAATTATTGTCGACCAGTATTATAAGATGCATCAACAGTTAATAAGCATTAACAACTTCTGTTAGCAAAGTAGATCGCTTGTAGATCGCTACAATTATGGTGCGTACAATTATGTGCGTATATTAGAATTATATAAAAAATAACGATAGCGCTATAGCAATTCTATGATATCGATCTTTATCGATATGAGACTGAAATTTTATCTGTCTAATATTACAAGATACCTCGTCGCCGTTCTGCACAATGTCTTGCACGGTCAGCATTCTCGTGATCGCGTCGAAATATGTATCCGAAGTAAAATCCTGTCTAGGCAGATAAAGACGGTACATCTTGTGTTGTACTGGGCTTTTTTCACAGGAAATCGATGAACCGTTGGAGAAAAGAATTGAAGCTGGCTGCGTGTCTACTAATATCATTCCGTTTTCTGTATAGAGTTTTTGATATGGCGATACTTTGATATCGAATTCCATGTTACAACCACCCGGTACCGGCGCTGCAGAGAACAACAATCGACCAATGAACAACGTTGATGAATTCCCTCGATACTCGACCAATTTTGTCATTACGCTCGCCGTCGAAAACGGTTAGCTATTTAACCCATTTACGCGTGACGGATAATAGAGATGCGCCGCAAATTAATCGAATGCGTCTTGGTATGATTTGCGATTTATTTGTGCTATCGCGATCAACACGGTTATTTAATTTAATACAGTATATAATTTTTCAATCTTTATCACGTAAATATTATCCTCTTGCAATTGTCTTTATATATACATGGCTATACATTTTATATTATATTAATAAACAGTATTGTGTGTCAGCGTTAAATTTAATTCCATAAAGAAATATTACTCGAAAAGGAAAGTGTGAAAAGAATAGAGATATATAATATATTATTTGTATGTACTTACCATTTCGACCGTATGTGACAATCACGAGCAATGCATCGAGATTGTACAAGTTTTTATGCTTCAGAAATACCTGTATTGGAGCTGTTATATCATATGTTTTGAAGTACAGACCAATGTTTGATCCAAATAAACTTCTGTTCGACATTTTGTCAAGTAGTGCTTTGTCGTAAGATAACGTTGCATTGTATTGAAATGTATGAATTTGTAAAACAATAAACCAAATATCTGATGGAACATCTCTCACAGTAATGTTTAAGCGATTAAATGGGGCTAAATTTATTCGTTGTTTAAATGCGTCATTCTCACGATGATTCAATAAAGATACGGTTATCCCGACGCTGTCTGCAATACAATACATCGAACGTCAATATTAATGAAGATAATTACGATAATTACATGTTACTTTATTATTATGAGAAATTAAACATTTCTGTAATGTTTTCATGTCTAGAGCTATTTATCTAATTTGTAACGTGACACGAGCGAGTTATAGATAACCTTCTTCTAAATATAAAGCAATACAAAAAAATACATATTCTTAAACGTCTCTCTCTCTCTCTCTCTCTCTCTCTCTCTCTCTCTCCCCCCCCTCAAAAAACATCTACATTATATTTTATGGTATAAAGTTTTAAACAAAGCATAATGCAATTAGATAAATAACAATTACGTGTAATCGGTGTAACTAGTATGTATATCTAAAAAATCATATCTGATTTTCCAAAAAAAATATAACAATAAATTAGTTTTTATTTACTGATTGCAATTATTAACATATATATATATATATATATATAGAGGGTGTCTCTTGAGGTGTCCGTCCGATGGCTAAAACCTCTTGAATATTGTTTAGGATCATAACCTGAATAACATTTGCCAAGATCAGGACCATTGGAGGTTGTACCTCTCGTTTTCATTTCTACATAGAAATGAATTTTTAGTGTAAAAATTTAGTGAAAATAAAAGGAACAACCTCCAATGACTTTGATCTTGACAAATGTTATCCAGATCATGATCCTGAACAACATTCCAGAGGTTTTAGCTGTCGGTCGGACACCTTGGATAATGCTAATGCTGGCGGTGCTTTGCAAGTCTTATAACTCGAAAAGTATTTAATGGAAATGAACTTAATTATAGTGTTTGGAAAGCTCTTGAGGTAAGCTACAAGAATATCTAATGAAAAATGGGGGGTTCCATTAAAAAAATTCAAAGTGACTTTACCTTAACCTTGACAACGTTATTCAAAGTCAAAGCAATGGTACCATTTTATATCCCCCTCGAAGTCACAAAACCTTTGTCGGAAATATTTTTCGATTTAACGCAATTCTAAGATAATTGAGTGGATCCTTTAAAATGGGACACTCTGTATAATGTAGGGATATATTAGAGCTATAGAATGAACGGGATCTATAATTATTCGGATATATACAGACATTTACGTTATTCAAAACATATAATAGATAATAACATGTATCCAAATATCCAGTCCATATTATTTACATTATTCAAGTATTTGTATTATTCGCTACTTGTTATTTATATTGTCGAAATAATAAAGATGTGCTTATTCATAAAAAATATTGTGAAACATCTAGAATCATTGTGTTATAATATAATATTAAGATAATAAACATTTTGATTTGTTTACGCATTATGAATATGTAAATGTCGATTATTAAGGAAATATAATAATAAAGGGAAATAAAACAATAGAGGGAAAGGTGATAACATATGAGCCCCTGCTCCAGTAAATATTGAGCTCCACTTAAAATTTTATTATAATTAATATCATCTTTTGTAAGAGGTTTTTAACTTGTTCTTAAATAAAAAGTATTGAAATTGTGAAACAATTGCCGCCACGACTGACGTGATCTTTTTGTTGACAATTGATGTTTATCTATTATATTAGTAGTATATAGGTATGCCAAAGTGTTTTTATAATTCAATGTCAAGACCTGGCTTAAAGTCCGTACCAAACTTATACCCTAAATTAATCCTTGAAGTGTTATTCTTTTATTTCGTGTAATATAAGAAAGTTTAAGTAATTATATTTTCACTGGGACATAATTAAATGTAAATTTTATTAATGTTTCTGTATTGGACTTCCTAATAAACGAGTAACATAAACTCCGAAATTTTTAACAAAAAATATTGCAGAGCGTAGTTAAAAATCTTTGTGATTATCATTTAAATATGATTTTAAGAAGTCTGTAAAGGGATGTCTATGAAGCGGAAGAGAAGTGTTCATGGTAAATTTATGAGGACAGAATCAACATAAGATTGTTAGGAGAATGTGTTTTATAAACATGTTTATATGAAAAGAAACTTCTGAATCTGATAATATCTAAATATACTCCAAATTTTCTGTGAAAATTCAAACTATTTAAACTTCATGGAAAAGTTGAAATATATCTGAAAAAACCAGATTCTGTAAAGGTAGGAGAGTTTACTTTAACATTCAAGTAGTCATATAATAATGTTTCTTTTCATTTAAATTTTTATTTTTCCCATTTTATAAATTTTTCTTGTCCTAATAATTTCAATGTATTTTATATTAATCTTAGATAAATTATCGTTTACTATATATCATTAACTTGAGTGTAACTAAAAAATTAAATAAAAGTGTCTTTTTCTCTATAAAAATAGTATTAACATGAATAACACAATTATTAAAGTATTTGAATGTCATACTTACAAATTTTGCATAGTAAATGGATATTTAGATTTGTCTAGTACATCTGCTTCTACTGTCTAAAAGTGAATCAATGACTTCAATGTTACACTCTACACTTATAACTGATGTAATCATCAACGAATATTTACTTTCTTTCAGTAATAATACACTGATTCACTTTTAGAAGATTCAATCTGCAAAAATCATAACTTCTAAAAATAAAAAAATCAGTATATTACTAAAAGATAGTAAATAATCGCTAATTATTGATTACATCAGTTATAAGTGTAGCACTGAAGTCGGTAATAATACACTGATTTACTTTTAGAGAGTACTTGCACATTTCAAAAAAATGTATATTCCTACATTCATATATTACTCGTATGTTTATAATAGTAAATGATCATACAAATATCATACAAAATTGCTGACACATTTTATCACATTATAGAAATTATTGAGATATTATTCGTATGTTTCAAGTAATTAATCGAATACCTATATTTGATTAATCTAAATATTAGATATTTATATATTGTGAATAATGTAATTTAGTATTTAACATTATACAAGTATTTTAGATACTACCTGTACTTTTCAGGAAATATGTAAGTATTCAATTATTTGATATTAAATAATTTCGAATAGTTAACCGATATTATATAATATTCAAATACCTAAAACTTGATTTCATCAAAGCAAGAATAATAACTTTAATCTCGGTTCAATTTTACTCTTCATCTTTTTCGAATTCTAAGAATGTTCTTAGATTAAATTAAAAATTCAAACCAGGCTCCAATGAATAAATTTATAAATGTATACATATATGTATCTCTTTAATAAATTGAATTATCATACTCGTACATCCTGTGTTGACTCAGATAAGCTTTATATATTTATAGAATATTCTTAGAATTAAAACAAGATAAATACGCTGTAGCGTTTTTTTCTCATGACATGATAGTATTCCTTATAAAAATATAAAAAGGATGTTTGTAGTTAAACCAGATTAGAATTAAG
>NW_017305299.1:389489-402537 GCF_001594115.1 Trachymyrmex septentrionalis
CTTTTTCTCATGACATGATAGTATTCCTCATAAAAATATAAAAAGGATGTTTGTAGTTAAACCAGATTAGAATTAAGCTTACATTGGGACAGAATCGGGCCTAAGTATAATTCATATATTTTGATATATGTAGGAGCAGATATACAGATATTATCTATATTTTAAATAATAACTGAATTATATTGTACATTTTCAATAATGAGAAGACATCCGAGATACCTGCATATTATTAATAATTCTAAAGCTGATATTCATAGTCAATTCTTAAATTTAAGGCTATCTCTTAAGTACAGTTTTAAGATGTTACGAATAAATCAGAGAGCCGCGCGTATTAGTATCTTGAGACATTATTTAACACGATCTTGAAATAAGAATGAATAATAAATACCGTCCTAAGTTTTACCCAAAGATACTGTTTACAATATCATGAGAAGTTTGCTGAATGTTGAGGTTATGTACGCTTACCGGATTCGGTAGCTGTATTTTCTAACGTCATCGTCCCATTACTGAAGAATAATGATAAAACCAATAGAAAGATAACGGCTCGATTCATATCAGCGCACATGCCGTATTACGTATTTATTTGTTCAAGTTACTGTTTAAGTGCGAACGTGAACCGGCGTTTTCGATGCGATGGAGAATTAGTACGACGCAACAGCTGTCACTTGACACTCGGCTCTACGAACTCGCGCTCGTTCGTGACGCTCGTACGGACGTACATACATGCATACATGCATACAACAGCCACCGACGGTACGCACGATTCATGCCATCTCGCTCGCTCCATTCATAAGACGTACGGGATTGCTCGCGTCGTCTCACTCCCCCTTATTGTGGATTTTCATCGAGGAAGTTAGTTTCGCCAGGCCGCCGTACGGCGGCGCGTCAGTTCGGCCAAGATGGCCACGCTGGATCAATGAAACGCGAGTAATCGTAGTGAAAACAGAAATTGACAAGTGTGCGGGCGAAGATCGCGGCTTGATCGCGGTGTAAATGGACCATGGGCAAGGACCAGGAGCTGCTCGAGGCAGCAAGAAGCGGCAACGTCACCGTGGTCGAGAAGATCCTCGGCCAGCGAGCCAAGAGGAGTGGTCCACTGGCAAGGTGGGTGTCACCGGAGCCTAGGCTTGACAACTTTTGCCTCGTTGTCGCCTTGCCTCGTTACTGGGGTCATTTCCTCATTCCCAGTTCCCGGCTAGTTATTCTCGACCCTTTTGATGATTTAACGACCCGAGGTCTCGTCCCGAGTCCGTCGACACGGGCATGACATCGTCTCGCGCATTCCATTATCGAACCGCCACCGCACGCCGTGCTCATTTCGGTATAGGTACTCCGATACTCCGATTCGCCGTCTCGCCGATAAGATTGCCGCAAGGATTCTTCGGCAAGCCCACGGGCTTGTTCGATTTCGCAATGTTCACCGCGGCGGCCGATGAAGAAACTCACGCGAATGAGGTTAAACGAACTCCCACGATGAATGGCCACCGGCCGTTTTTCCTTTTTCTTTTTCTTTTTATTCCTTTTTTGTTCATGATGATGCTTCTTACGATAATTCCTTCACGATCGATCGAACATGCCGTGTCGTCGTTCGATTAATCCGCGGCTGTCAACCGCGATTGACCGCTCACCAGGATTTCTGCCGTTAGTTCCACCGTTAATTACACGAATCATTGCCTGCGTTTCTACTTTCATCTCGGTCGCGGACTCCGTACCATCGAGATTCTAATTTAATTTCAATTTTGTGCGTTAATTATAAAATAATGTTTTAATATAAGTATTTTAACTCTTAGTATACACTGGATGATTTTCCGATATTTTACTACACGACGATGAGTCATTCGTGTTCTTGAATTCATTTCCATTACTTTAACAAATATATCGAAATTATTAAGTAATCCTTTCATCTACTTTAACATCTTTAGAAAGTATTTGTAAGGTTGTATATTTAAAAAAAACTATATATAAATGTTATAACTAATTACTTGATATTCCTACTTTTTCAAAGAAAAGAAATGTGTAAAACACGAATAATCCAATCGTGCGTATTAAAGATTAATAATACATATATGAAATAAGATGAGGCCAGGACGAGCAAAAATGAAGATGTTAAGTTACTAAAGTTATCTTAATTTTTGCTCGTTTCTTGGTATTATTTTGTTATACATATTTTTTTAATACATTATATGAGCGTGTTTCTTTCAGTAATTGTCAAGTAGTTTGACATTCTCTTTCTTTCTTTTTTCCCTTTTTTTTTCTCTTTTTCAGACATTAATTTTATTTTATCGCTTCACATTGTACGACCGAATCGTCTTACATAACTACTCCATTTATTAAAGACAAAATAACGAATATAATGGTTGAGTTCTGTTCTATTATTAGAAATATAATTACAGTGCATTGATATTAGCATTTCGTTCAATAATCCTGTTCACTCAAATTGCTAATGATTTTACCGTGACCATGAATCATATCAAACACGTACACTCGGTGACGTTGTATGCAGATATGTTGATACTGAGCAAGGACTTCGTTTCAATTATCGAGAGCCGCACGCAATGTTTCCTGTAACATTTTTCTCTAAGCTGTTAACATGAAACAATTAGTATCATTTAGCACTCGTATCCTTTGTCATGCTATAAAAGCACACGCAGCAGATATATGCGACAGAAACACAAAAATGTGCAGAAATATAAGGAAAAATTGAAATCGCATTGAGACGTGAAATAGTATTGCCGCTATTTCCGAGCTTTACCTGCAACACGCTTATCGAATCACTCTACTTTCTATTTGCGGTGGTACATAGAGGGATCTATTTGGCGAGTAGCTATATAATTTCAAGGGTCATCAATAACGCGGAGCACGCGATAGGCCACCGTTTCGGAGAAGCGAAGATCTCTACGATTAGCTTCGTTTTATTTTCTCCACACGACGGAGACATTTAAATCCTTCGCGAATGAATTAACGTTGATTGCAACCGATTTCACGAACATGTACATTACCGTGGGAATGTCCCCGTAATTTTGCATTTATTCGCGAGAACGCGCTGACGAATAATCGGATAGGCGCGAACGAACGTGTTCGTCCCGACGAAAAAGTTCCGCGCGGAAATAAATTAACGACCGGCGTACGCAATGTCGTCATTATGGTCAAAATCGGAGTAAAACATTTGTTCATTCGTCTGTCAAACTGTCGCACGCCCGTCGAGCAACGCGATACTCGCATCGATTCGCGCGATGTTAAAGCCCTAACTACGCTGCTCCAGCTTTTGATATGATATTATCGCACGTATTATCGTCTAATCTAATCAATTTAAAATGATGAAAAAGCTTAAATTTTTTCTAAATACACCTAGAAGTAAATAATTTTATTTCTATACGCCAGTCGATATTTATTTTAATATCGTTATGTATCTTGTAACGAAAATGCACTTTGCTGGATTAACAAAATCAATTTTTACATCAATTTTATCTTAATCTCAAAACCTCTCCTGAAGACTGCATTCTATATTAAGAGCCTAAGATACATATCAATGCGAGTCCATTCAAGGGATCGTTGTAAAGCCGCGTAGCATAAAGGAGCCTTAATGCCTTGTACAAGCGTATTCAAACAGACGATTAGCCACCGGACGTGTAGAGCGAGTCGATCGAACGCGAATCCGAATGAATTTATTATCGCGCTGCGTCCTCGCCTCATTCAATTATATCGCGATCGCCGATGGTGTCGTTCCGAGCGAGTTGACGCTCACGTAATTAGTGAAACACCGTCGTCTACTCGGCGGCGGTCTTTATTGACCCAGTGCCGCGAACTCCTCGACAAAGACGGACTTTGTCGACGCTACTCGCTCTTTCCTATTAATTAAATCATGCTACGGCGACGACGTAAGAAGCTCATGGTTTATTTTTCGAGGGACTCGTGCGTGCGTGCGTGCGTGCGTGCGTGCGTGCGTGCGTGCGTGCGTGCGCACGTGCTATAAGCACATTCATGCATTTTAAGAATGACTGCATCGTGCGACGATGCAAAAAGGTGAAAGACATTGAGAGCAAAAGAGACTGAGGAAAAATCTGTTTATTATTCAGGGATCGGCTCCGCCAGAATATATACACAAGTAGATCAATATTATTATACAATATTGACAAATATTCAGAGTGACAGGAAAGTTTGCGTGACCAAGTTTTGTATGTTTATCAAATCAAGTAGCAAGCTGACGTTATTTATTGTCGTTTTGATGTCAAAATGATACTAAAGACGTATCAAAATAACGTTAATTTGCTTGTTAGATACAATAACGATGGTTGTCACCTGTTTTCGGCTGAAGACTCCGGTTTTTGTCTAAGTTTTTGGTACGAAAAAATTTCCGATTACCTATTTTTAACATTTTACTTTTAAATGTGCGCGTTGATTTTCTTCAACATTGATAATCTTTTTTTGGAGAACGCATTAGAAAACAGTATAAATTTTCATAACAATCGATCTTTTGTAAAATTGTCGTAATCTTTGGCAAAAGGATCATACCTAATAACTTTTTTTTTTTTTTTTAAAACGCACTACGATACGATTTTAGTTTTGTTAATTTTGGTACTATTTATCGATATCTGGCAAAATAATGGGATCTTCGGTAGAAGAACCGTCAATCTCCGAGGAACACTAATCGAAAGATAGTAATGTGTATTAAAAAACAAACTTTGAAAGTATTACTTATACTTTGTTTAATACCAAAACTCTGTATTAAAAAAAATTTTCATTGGAATGGTGAATTGAAAATCGCTCAATTAGCTGCCTGAAGAGATTTATCCGTGAAAAGATTATTGATGCACACCTTTCCAAAGTGTCTTATATAAAGTTTGTATCAAAGTTGAAGGTAGCCATTTTAAATGTTAATTATTATTTTCGATGTTTAATAATACATAATTATAATTCAAAATTTGTTTTTTTTTCTCTATAAATATACGTTATTAACGATTTCGTGAACACAAAACTTTATAGCCAAATTTTTTTGTCACCCTGTACTGTCTAGCCTGGATTATATTATTTTTTCCTTGGACATGACAGATGTCAAAATATGGAGGAAAACCTATTATATAAATAAAAATAACAGACAAAAAAGTTGTTATCTAATATCAATTGACTGTTACTCCGATATTAAGATTGGACTTTAATTCGAGTAAGATACTTAATATTAAAAAATAAAAATATGTTATTACATTTTTACTACAGAAACCAGTGACACGTAAAATGTGCGATAAATTTTTCATTGCACGCATTTACCATTTGAAAATTAAATATTACATAAAAAGCAGCTGGAGAGCTTTGCAATTTTTCTCTACCGTCCTTTAAGGATTGGAAAAGAGGGCGACGAATCGCCGTCGGTGATTCTTAATGTGTCATAACGAACGCGCTGCTTCTCTAACGAATTGTCTCTCGTGCCTGTCGTCGGTGCCGTACAACTTGTCCGTAACTACAAAGCCAGCCCGCGGCAACTTCTCCCGCGCGATTTCTTCTTCTCGTTACTCCGCGACCTCTTCACCGCCCAACACGCGCTTGCCTTTTTGCCCTCCTCGTCGAGATCACAGAAAAGCAATATAAAACGCGACCGCTCTGAGAGAGCGTTCCCGAGCTCCTCGACGCTACCCCGTCGGAGAGCTGAGAATATTTTGCGATGCTAATCGCGAAGTGGACGTACCACTTTTCGTGTACGAGCGCCCGCGAATGTATGTTTAGCCTTTGTTTGTCGTTCGCTTTATTTTCTTTTCACTTTGTATAGGTGCGATAATTTTAATCGCAGCTTCGTGAAAGATAGCTAGGAAAAACGTACTCACAGGATAAACCGTAAGAAAATCGATATAGTAAAATGTGAATTATGTAATATAGAACACATATAAATATTCATACTTCACACATGATATGTATAGTAAAGTCATATTTTCGGAAGTAATTTCGTGCCCATTGTAAACGTATCAGAATCCAATAAATTTTAATTGGTTGATTTGCGCTTGCTTTACAGTATTTGCGATTAAAATATATTGAGGTGAAATATACAGGGTGTCCTAGACTTTGCTTGACATCCGTTAGAAGCAGATTTCTGAGATGATTTCAAGATGAAAATCCTAATATCAAAAATATCGGGATTACAGTAGTTGTTAAATGAGAAGCATTAAAGCTATCCAATTGAACTTCGATTCACTATTGTGCAATGTGCCATGCTTCAGCGAATTTTGTACAGTTTAATTGGCTAACTTTGAACCCTTCTTATTTAAAACCTATTTAACTTTGACATTTTGATATTATCATTTTCGTTCTGAAATGATCTCAGGAATCTGCTATTAATAGATGTTGCGTGAAGTCTGGTACACCCTATATATTTAGATGCACGTTCCTTTATCGAAGAAAAATCATGTCTATACTTTTTTTAAGATTAAAATTTGCTGTTATTATTACTTTTTTTTACACTTCGTGTAATTTATACTTAAACCTGTTTCTCTTTTCTTCACGGTACCTGTCGTCAAATTTTTCTGAAGAGGACATTCGGCTACGTCAGCACGTATCGTACCTCTCTTCTTTGCCGGAGGAAACTATCGATTGATGCCCTAGCACCCCTCACATGTATACACCCTCACAGCTTTCAGCTTCTCTCTCACACGCTCGTTCCCTCTTCCTCCCTTTCCTATCTCAGCCCCTTTTCCTCTCCCCTCTTTATTGCTTTCTCTTTTGCTCCTTCTCCCTCTCAGCCTAGTTTTCCTCTACACTTTGCCTCCGGCATAAGGGTGCGTTTGTGCTAGACTCTACACTCACGTTCATGGAGTCGAAAAGAGCTCTACTGTGTTCCGTTTATCCATTCGCATTTTATATTTCTAATCCTACTGTCAAGATATTTTAAAGTTCTATTATAATATTATGGTCGGACAAGTAGATGTTTATTAAATACTATATATAAATACTATATAGAATAATTTATAAATATATCATTTTCGATCCTTTCTAAAATAACACAGCGATAATCAAATATTAAAATCCATGAAATTATTTTTTAATTTATTTTAATATTATATTTATTTTATGTTAAAAGTAAATTGATGTAATTTTATAGTGTATTATTTTAGAGTGTATTAAATGTTTTTTAATACACTCTTTTAAAATTATGTATTCAATTATTTGCACACTTTTGCTCTGAACAATTAACATACTAAACACTGAGAGAAAACGAAATAGTTATGGCAACGAGAAATTTGACAACTTTACCAATTTAAGTATCTGTAACTAGTTTTACAAAGTAATAGCAACTAAAATAGTACTAATTACCAAAAATATAGTCATGGTAACAATATTTAGGTACTAGTAATTGGTAGCGAAATAGTAACTCAACTACATTGAGTAGTTGCTTGAACTTCATGCAAATATATATAACAATTACATTTTTCTAATTTAGATAAAAACTTTTTTTTAATAAAGCACTCTACATCATAGCAACTAATTAATCACTATTGAAATAACTTTAAGGACTATATCCAAAATCTTTTCTCTAATGTCGCTCGCTCAGCACGAGCAGTACGCGGCATTGTCACCAGAGGGATGTATTTAGTAGAGTTCAGTTTTTTCTAAAAAGAAAACACTCAGCTTACAATAAAAGCTTACAATAAAAACAGCATTGGGTTCGAACTTGGAAGACAAAAATAAATGAAAAATGCATACAAAAATTTGTAACTATGTATTAAAAGTTTTAATAAAAAAACAATAAATAAATTAAGTGAACAAAGAAAATGTAGCCATAACTACTATAGTTAATGTTATATATTTTCTTAGTTCATTTAATTTAATATTCTTATTAGAATTTTATAATATATACAGAGTGTCCCGCAAGTGCTTTTGTGTAGATAGAGCAGACTAAACTGAGTCGAAAAGTCCTCTACCATTTTGCAATTTTCGCTACAGTTAACAAGATAATTATTAAAAATTATCAAATATTGTGGTCTTCAATAATTTTTTGCTCAAATACTATCAACTTTGCAGAAAAATTGCAAGAGACAAAAATCGTTTATTTTCTTCTCACAGAACTCTAAGAATTTTTTCAGAATTTTTTAATACTGTATTTTCTTATTTTTCAATACCAACATGAGAAGATACGGTATTAAAAAATTCTGGAAAAATTCTCAGACCTTTATGAGATAAAAATAAACAACTTTTGTCTCGCTGTTTTTCTATAAAGTTGATAGTATTTGAGTAAAAAATTATTGAAAACCAATATTCAGCGAATTTTAGTAATTAATATCTCGTTAACCATTGCAAAAATTGCAAAATGGTAGATGACTTTTCGACTCAGTTTAGTCCGCTCTATTTAGAAACTTACGGGTCATCCTGTATATAATTGAGGCGCTATTTATAGTGCAACTACAAATTTATAGTTACTGATATGACTTTTTTCTTCGAGTGAAAATGTTGGTCATTAATATAACAGTTAACCTGTTTGTTCTTCAGGCAAGGCCTACATTTTCTTTCTCTTTTACGATATCGGAAAGAACAATAGCTATAATTATTAACGCTGCTGAAAGCTGACCCACGATGCCCATTTCGATTGCGCTTCTTGATTAAAACCAACAAGAAATTACCATTATACAGTGTCCAACAGACGGTCCTACCACCATGATCGTCCTCCCCTCTATCTCTTGCCCTCCATCTCATTCGTAATGTTCAGCGATGTAGGGATACCGGGCGATGTCCTTTTTGCAGACAATCTTCAGGGTTTAATTAAGGAACTTGGAAGAGTGGATGAACTCGATGAATGGGGCGGACGAAAAGTGAAAGGGCGACGTTGGGAGTAAAGAGAGGGAGAAGGGTAGAAAAAGAGAGTCAAATGTTCTTTACTAACCAGGATAGCAGCACGCGAACGTTCCTTGGTCATTCCATAGTACATATATACGCACTTCGCACGCGCATGTGCGCGGAAACGCACACGCATGACAGCGCAGCGCGTTTGTGTACAGCTTTAAGAATTGTGCATCACCCTCGTTATTGTTGGGACGTGGAAAACAAACAGCCATCTCTCGGCTCGACGATCGGAAGAGAAGGCGAAATAGCGAGAGACGCCGATAGGAAGACAGAGAGCGCGGAATTGTGCGATCGAGCATACAGAGTGTAAAGCTTACAAATTGCAACCGTGGACACAAGAAAAGAAAGAAAAATTAAGAGCAGAAAAGTACAACGTAGTAGTTAGTAAAATCGATTATTAAAAATTCATTTAAGCGAGACGCTTAAAAGCAACTACCCTACTTCTTTTTAACATTGATGACGATCACATTCATTATTTTTTTTTCATGGTACGCGATTTTCTTTGAGTGGTGTGTAACGTTTTGCCACGCCTGTAATATCGCTCTTATGCGATACAATTTTCTTTTTGATCTCTGTTACAATGGCTTAAGAGTTTCTCGAGGAGGTGAAGGGGAGAGCTTACGTCGATCGTCGCGTGCCGCCTACGGAAAAGTCAGCGATTTAGAGTGCGTGTATCCGAGGGGTTAATGACGACGTTAGTTAATGACGGCGTGCTTTGATGTGCCGCTCGTATACTGGAAAAAAGTCTCCCGCTTACGTAATTGTTTTGTAAACTGAGCGCCACGCTTTGACGGCGACGTCACATGGGGGCGTGGGATTAAAATGTGTGTACGCTCTTTTAACAAGGGAAAAGTTTCTGCATTTCCTTCACACGTGCGAGTTTGCGATCGATAATGGATTCCAGCGATTTAGATCGCTTGGAACTGATACGATAGTAATCAGTGATTCAATTATAAAGTTGCCTTTTGAATCTATATATTGTAACAACCGAATCAATTATTTTCTTTCTTCCCTTCCTTCCCCTCCCTCTTTCTTGTCTCTCTCTCTTTCCTTATGGGACAATATTTAATTAATTACATATCATATATTATAAGAAATAATAAAACGTTTGAATTTGCTTGTAGACATAATATATCTAACAATTCTACATTGAGAAAAAAATTTACTTAATTTTGATAAATAATTGTTTGAATAGTGCTAATGTGACATTTTTATTTGCGGGAAATAAATATTTGCTAAATAAAAAAAATATAATAATTAAATTAAATTAATGATTCTCGTATCAAAAATAAACATATGTTTATATTTAGTAAATATTCAACTGACACTATTCAAACAAATATTTATTAAAATTTAGTACATTTTTCTCTCTCAGTGCAGCATTTATTACAATATATTAAAAATATATCGGTAAGAGAATTCATAATTCCTGATAGTCATAGGTTTATCTTCTAGATGATAGACTAAGGGTGGAATGTACATACATATATATTTTTGCGCTTCACTCCTCATATCGAAGATACATAAGAGCTGTGCAAATACCGTGCTCGAGTTGTAGCATTTATTAGTCGTCTAATGTCAACATTATGCTATCTAATAACATTTCTCATTAAGACGTACTTTGATGCGAATATAAATGTATAGCATACTGTATAAAAATACATTGTATAGGTTGCGAATTATTTTATTTTTTTCCAAGATGTATCACTTTGCGATATTGTCGATACTATATGCGATATAATCGCCGAAATATCACCTTCTTTTCGCAAACATTTCTTAAATCATTGCTTTCTAACGCCCGTAATATTTTAACCTCGGTATCTAGCGCGACGAGAATATAATGAGCAGTGTATTTAATGGGTTAATTAGGTGTTGGCAATAAACTTACTGTTACGTGTCCAGCATTACAACAACACTACGTCGGATGACTATGTCGGTTAGGCAATATCGCACTTACGGCACGTACGATCGCGTCGGAGCTTTATTACTGTGAAATGAAAACGTTAATTGCGGCTTTTCACGTTGATCCATTACTACGCATAAATGCTCAATTCATGTCGCCAATAAATTCCTCATTACGGGCCTTTAAAAGACTTTAATTTCGATTATGCGCTTAATTTTTTTCTTTTCCACGGCGAGACTTAGTCTCACCTGCCCTCCTATCTTGCAAAATAAAACAAAAGAAAAAAGAGACTTTACTTTTATATAAACTTGATTCGGATCTTTTTTTGAATATTCTCGAAATCCAGTCAATTCAAGCGCCTTTGAACGCGGATACTCGACGCTTCGAGGATGGCTGAATAGCCGCCGGCTTTCCTCCCCCTTCGTTCCTCCAATCAAATCCACTTGGAGAGAGACGGGATAACGAGAAATTCCTCTATCGGCAAAGCGTTGCAGGAATATCTGGATATCCGATTCAATAAAAGGAAGCAGAAAGGTGGCAAGAGGGCGGGAGTCATAAGTCGCCGGAGAGGAACGCTGCTATATAGTGCACCTCTTCCGCTTTTCCCGACGAGGGTGCCGTCGTTTACACGGTGTTTGCGGGGGCGCGACATTTATCTCCGCGCGAGCGCAACAAAGGCACGTAATGAGAACATGTGTTGGACGCAGGAAGCTTCATTAGCGAGCCTGTTCCTTTTCACGGGGCACATTATGTCATCTAACGATCTAGCGATGTGCAGATATCGCGATTTTTCGGCGTAGCGTATTCATGCCGTATGTCGTGCACTTTCTCGAATTACGAATCAGAAATGAGAATTAAGAAATACAGCGGTCGATTCGACATTGAATCATTGAATAGCTTTTGATTCAAAAATAATTAATACGCAAATTTAAACATTCTTGCAGCGAATTAAATTTGTTCAATTGTCCTATAAGATTATCTTGTAAAAGCATTTGTAGTATTGTATTTTATTGTTTATCCTATCGTTAATCTGATATTTTTGCGATAAATAATTAAATTATTCACGGTAGTTATCGCGAGTTAATAAGAGCGATAAAATGAACGTAAAAAATTTGTCGACAATTTATATTATATGAAAAATAAATTAATCGATTTTCTGTTGTACGATTTGAGCAATATTTTTATTTCTAGTTTACGTCGGGGACCAGGTGCTAATGTGCAAGACGCCAGTGGATATTCAGCTCTTCATCACGCAGCCCTAAATGGGCATAGGTACGATATGTTAAATATTTTTTATAAAAGATTATTAAAGATTATTGTGTTTGAAGTACTCTTTAATACTTCCTTGGATTAAAATCGATGTTCTCCTTTTTATCGAATTTTTTAAACATAACTGTATTTTCTCTAATGTTTCCTAAAACATTCTCATTTGCAGAGACGTAGTCAGATTGCTGCTCCAATATGAGGCTTCCACCAATGTCGTCGATGCTAAAGGTTCCTCACCGCTTCATTTGGCAGCTTGGGCTGGGGACGCGGAAATTGTACGATTAATTCTTAATCAAGGTCCATCGGTACCAAAAGTGAATCTTGCGGTTAGTATCGTTTTATCGTTTAGTATTTATTATCACAAAATGTTTCGTTAAAATAATCATTTTAGGATATATTTCCAAAGTCTGTAACACCACAGAGTATGTTTTGTAGTATCTTTTTATTGAAGTGTAATGCAGGAAATTATTTTTTATGGTTACCTCAGAAATAATATCTTACTATATAATTTAATTTACGGAAGCAGCTTTGATGAATGTCGCAAATTAATATGTAATATCTAAAAAAAGCTCTAAATATCGTTTGGTTACAGACAAAGGATAACGAAACTGCATTACATTGTGCCGCACAGTACGGGCACACGGAAGTGGTGGCACAGCTGTTGCAATACGGATGCGACCCTAGTATCCGCAACAGCCGCGGAGAATCCGCGCTCGACCTCGCTGCGCAATATGGCAGGTAAATCGCACATACAACTACATCTTTTCCAGCGACTCAATATTTTCCCCATATACACTTCATGATATTTGCGAATATTAAATTTCGCGATCTATATTACTATTTATATTGGGATTCATGCTAAGCATCACCGTAGCGTAATCGTGGCGTTTCTTACAGATTGGAAACTGTGGAATTACTCGTGCGAACGCATCCTGAATTAATCGAATCACTTCGTAATTCTTCCTCATCTCTGATCTTCCCGCATACACCGTTACATTTAGCTTCACGCAATGGCCACAGGTAAGAGTTAATTTATTTGGCATATATATATATATATAT
>NW_017305299.1:402637-415406 GCF_001594115.1 Trachymyrmex septentrionalis
TATATATTTAATAATACTGAGACAAACATTATTTTAAAAACGCAGATGCTCCATTTTCCCTTTTTATCTCATACAATTTAGCAGTTTTAATTATATTTGGCGCAGTATATTATACAATGCCGCTACCATCACACGTTCGGATATTTTTGTTTGTCTAAGGACTGCATATAACTTCTTCCCGCGAAATGGTTACGCTAATTACTGGATAATGCGCAACATGTATTGTGTTCGAGTACAACAATGGATTCGTTCGAGCTAACCATAACGATGTCGAGCCATTTGCAGCGCTGGCTATTAGAGCCAATCAGAGAGCACCGCTTACGTAATCCCGTCGAATGCGATATATGCGTCCTCCAACTGGCATGATCCGATCCAACCCTCTACTGGTTACACGTCCCATATTACCGTTCCGTCGATTGCCCTCTCGTCCCTCCTCGAACCACGCGAATGCATCCGATCGCATCACACCGTCAGCCGTTCTGTCCATCCGTGCGGATTGCTGACCGCCTCCCGATTACGAGAATCGTATTAATCACTATCGCCGAAACGTATCGAACTATATTAATCGTGATGGCAAAGCGGCAAAAGCGTTTTCTTTACGTCTTAAAAAAAAAAATTCGTTTCTTGCTGTTTTATGCTGTTTATATATTGAAATGTATCACTGCATGTGTATTTAGTGAATAATAAATCATCGGTATTGAACTGGAGTGGAAGAATCTTCTGTGTGGAAGAAATAATGTCATAATCGTAGCCACACACGCATCTTATGTAATATTATTCAATTAACTGAGCCGCGTAATAGGGTGACAAAGAAGGAAGAGCGGATAATCGATTATGTCGAACCCACATGATCAAATGGCGAAGACTATAATTGCTGCTATATTCCTCGATAATCGCGAGAAATTCTTTGGTCTCTTAGAATCGATGATAGTAAATTTCATTTCGTTATCACGCGGCGTTGTAACGTCTCCGTTACCTAGTTGTTTTGCATTTAGCATTTGGTGCCGAGCGATACGTTCTCGTTTAACAGGGCGATGCTAGTCCGTAATCCCGCTGAGCTTTTTGTATAATCGACGCCACGGAGACGAGAGAGTGGTGGGCAGCGAGGGGATGGACGATCGTAACAGTCCGGTTGGCGGTCGAATCGAATCGTGAATCGCCGCGAAACGGCAGTCACATTGTAATCGGGTATAACGCCGGTTTTTCTATGCAGCCTCGCAGCCAGTAATCGCTTTAACCGGCGCTTGCCGCTTATAATGCGATCGTATCGCGATATACAGTCCGGCGGCTGCATTTTCCGTCGATGCCGGCGCGAGGGTGCAGCAGAATTGGCCGGGGGTGGTGGCGTGGGATGGGCGTGAGAGAGAGAGAGAGAGAGAGAGAGAGAGAGAGAGAGAGAGCGTGCAGAACGTGACATTTTATCGTTCGAATTTTGGTTAAATAACGGCGCGCGAGACGTTTGCGCCTGTACGAGTGCGAACGCGTACGCACGAGCTGTTTGGACGTTTGGGCTAGATCAGCGTTTCTCAAACTCTGCAAATATGGCAAACGCCATGAGGAAAATTTTAGCGCATTAATAAAAAGTCTGTATGAATTCCTACACTTCCGCTGTTGGTCCACAGACATGAATAATGGATCGCTTGAATTTATGAAGATCCATGCCAATAATGTTTAAATAAAATCATGTCTTATATATCCCTGCTATATTTTACACATACAGATTTATCTACATTTTTCTTTTCTATACTTTTTCGTTTAAACTACTATTATTTAAACTTTCTCTCCGTCCAGTCCGAATCTATTTGTCGAATATGTCAGAAGATAGCGACATCTCGCAAAATTTGAGAGTCTCTGGGGTAGATGTACGCTCGCACGCAGGCACGTATGGGAGAAGGGGGTTGCGTACATTGCGACGGTCGGACTCACGCACGCGTTTCACGCGCGCACCACGATATTTAGTGGATCTACCAGTCTAGCTATATGGGGTTAGAACAGGAGGGGGATGGGCGAAAGGACTGATGGCAGAGAGGGATCAGTTTGGGAGGGGGATGGGGGGGGGCGGAGAGGGGAAGGACTGGGGACGCGGAGTAATGTCTATTATCGGATTCAATATCGATGCTCTCGGTAAGCCAGTATACAAATACCCCTATGCTACGGTAATAACAACATAGGTGCACGCGAATCCGATCTTCAGCCGCCAATCCTATATGCGATGGATGGCTGCGGTCACCGCAGTTGGTGCATAGTCTATCCGATAGAAGGAGAGTATCAAAATCTGTATTTCGATTAGGCGCTGATAGCAAATGCATCTCTTGTAGTCTTAACGGCTTGTCGATGGATGGAAGTCACAGAATCTAGACACTTCGAGATCGCGTAAAAATCTAGAAGCTTCGGTCTCTGGTCTCGAGATTTATCGCAAAGTCTACAAATTATGACCGGCAATTTATTACTTTGTTTCTTAATACTCTTTAAGCTGGATTATAATCTTTATTTTTTCACGTGAAAAGCGTAACAAAATGCAAAACTGCTCAAACACAACCTAAATTTTCTTTACGTAATCATAATACATCTGGCTACTTTTGATAATTGTGGGAACGTTTTGCAAATTTTATGGGTCTCGTCTACATTTGTTATATAAAATAAGGTACAATGAAATATTTGCTTTGTTGCAGAGCGGTCGTGGAGGTCCTCCTTGCTGCTGGAGTTGACGTCAATACGAGAACGTCAGCGGGTACTGCGATGCACGAGGCCGCGCTTTGCGGCAAGATGGAAGTAGTACGGGCGCTGTTAGATCGCGGAGTGGATTTGGGCATTAGGGATTCTCGGCAAAACACGGTGCTTGATCTTCTGGGACAGTTTCCGCCGCATGTCACTCAAGATATCACAGCGGTGATAAAAAGTACGGCTGCATTTGCATACAATTTATTTTCATAGCATTACGACCGATATATTTATGTACATGTATGTATGTATGTATATATGTATATATATGTATATATATATATATATATATATGTAATTACATATATACATATATGTAATTAAACTGGAACGTCTGTTGAGAGAACGTACGTTTCCAGTTTGCTGCAGCGTTTAATTAAATCGCTCTTAGCCATATATAAAGATTTGTGTGTATATTTGCATAACGTTATATTAAGCACATGGGATTAATCTTGAACTCTGTTTCTGCATACATTATGTGCGAATAATGAAACGACACGTCTATAATTTTTATCACAACTTACATCATATAATAACGATGACCGTAAATTCTTATTTTTGAAAGTGCTATACATATTAGTATTAAAAAATCAATTTCGAATTTTTACTACTTTGTCTTTTTTCTTATTCACTGCCTTGCATCTACAGCACTGCTCTTTTTATTAGTTTTGTTCCTTGAAAAGATTTGTGACTATGTGTTTTATGATCACTGTATACAATTACATGCCCCTCGTCGATTTTGAAACAGGGCATCGGTCTTCCTCTGGTGTGGAAAGTGACGCCGATAGCGAGAACTTGCCGCCAATTCCGGTACAGGGTGGCGATTCATTGGGCAGCCCCTACGAAAATGTTCGTCCGGAGGATGATCTTTCCCCCGCGGAAGGAACGTCGCCTACTCAATGGCAGTTCTATCATAAGCCTCGGGACGACGATCGTCGCGTTTCCGGTACATCTGTCATGTCATTGTGAGTATTCTCCTTTACATTCTTTGCATGTTATTCGTTGCAATATTTTTTATAACGCATATATCAAATCTTTCCCCTATTTCCCCTTACTGATTCTTCGATGTTGTGATGGATAACGATATACATGCTTGTAGAGAACATCTAGTACAAATAATATGTGTTCATGATATTAGCAAGATATTAATTCGGTAGTAAATAAATAATTTACCATCAGAGAAATATTACGAGAAAATTACATATACATATATATTATATATACATATATATATATATGTAAATATATGTATATATATATATATATATATATATATATATATGATTAGATGAAAGAGAGAAAAAGAGAAATAGCATGATATACTGACTATTCAAAAATCATTTCGACATATAAATATTGATTAGAATGAATTGAATAATATCTAACAAGTCAGTTTATAATAAATGCTTTTAATCTGTCAGTTTTCATTACTACACTAAGCACTTTACAAAAATTTTAATATACACGCATCGGACATTCATACATATATTCTCATATATAATCATTTGAGAGGTTTGGGACTTCGCACGTAAAATATAGTGAAAAAAGTATTTCTCTATCATTCAGACTCTATCTTCATAGAAGTCTCGCAGAAAAAAATAAAAGCTGCGATTGCATCGGGTAAGCGCAGAGGCTCGTAATATTTTGCAAAAAGGCTCCGTGCGCGCACAGCGGCTGCGGCTGTGCTTTAATATAGAAGATGTTGGACAAACAAAAGCGTAGACGTGGACGGAGCGCGGAGTGAATGAGTGAGTACCGGCCAAGCACTGGAATGATGACGGCTGGTGCTGGCGCTGCTGCTACCACCGTTGGTACCCGTAGGAGGTGGAGAAGGTTGTAGGTGGAGGTTCTCGAACCGAAAAGGGAACCTGGATATGGGGCGGTGCCAGGGGGAGAAACGCGAAGGTGGAGGAAGAGGTTGGAGGAGGTGGCACGACCGCGTGTAGCCCCAGCGCGTTAAGCACCGCTTGGCTTGGTTTAATTTTCCTGATGTAGGCAGGCGAGATGGTGGGTCCGACCGCCTCGTTCGCCCCTAGGTCACCCCCGCTGCATCACCCCATTGGTACTCTGTGCCAGTGCTACCGCTCTAACTGCTAAGCCCGACTGGTTGGCTCGGGTACAGCGAGTGAGAAAGAGAAAGATGAAGACATAGGGCGATAGAGAGACGGTGAGGGAAAAGTGGAGAGTAAGGGAGCGAACAAATGAGAAAGAGGGATACGTAATATGTACGAGTGGAAGAGGGAGAAAGAGAGTAAGAGTACGTGGGAGCTCTCGTTGATGTTCCGCACTTCTACCATCAATGTTTGACGTCGGTAGCCCCGGCTTGGCCGCCTCGAAATGAATCCATCACGTTAAACAATGTAAATGTTAGCCCGTCTCAGCATAAAACTAATAACCATTGCTCTCTCCCTCGTGCTATAAACGCGTGGCCTCCGCAACCTCTCGGGGCCGCGCAAGCTCCTTTTTCGTTTCTCTTTTTTGCATATTCGTCGCGTTCCGTCCTGGTCGGCGTGGCCTCATTAAAAAATCGGCGCTTGCCTGTGTGAATGTCTTCAATTAAAGCATATTTTGTCAATGGAAGCAGTTGTCTTTTCTATATGTATACACACGATTTATATTTACATTTACATAATATGATTTTTACTCTTTGCTTTTGCGAGTGTTTTAATTTAAGCATTCCGTTATTCGGCAAATGATACGTTTTAAATATTAAATAACATTAGCGTAATATGATAGCGTATATAATAAAATGCCGTATAAACATTAGTTGGTAACAAAGTTTAATTTTATCGAGTAGCGTATAGTTGAATAGCAATACTTCAGCTTGGTCGATATACAAGATTATGTTGCTTCGCTTTGAATATGCGGTTGATTGTTGGTAATCGATAACGGTTGATGTACCGGGATGCGCGTTTCAGTGAAGACGAGCAGAACGGGGAACCGGTGAACGGAGTACGGAGGGTCCTCCAGCAGACAGAGGACTCCGACCCCAGTTCCGTCTTCGACAGCGTCTTTATGTCCCTATCCGACACTCTCAACTCTATAAATACTCTCGAAAGTTCTGACCAAACTCCTGAAGATATACCACAAAACACTACCAAAAGAACACCATTACCATCCGACACTACACGGTAACGCAAACATTTTGCACCGCATAGTTGCATTAGAAAGAACATATAGTTTATAATATCGAATCGATGTTTCGAAAGGTAGTTTTGATTAGAGTAGCTTAATGCATGTACTTGGTCTGTAAGACGTTTACCGGAAATTATATTCACTTGTACTTTTTGATGTTGCTAAAGAATACTGCATAATAGCTCAAACAAATGCGAGACAAATTTCGAGATATATACTGTTGGCGCGCAAAATGTAACGACGTAGACGTGAGAGAAGTTTTTGTATTTCTTGCTGATTAATCGAGTGGAAGCGTACGTTTCCGACATTCTCGATCTATCGAGTCGATTTATCATCAACCAATAATAGATCCAATAGTCGATTGATTCCCCGAGGCTGAAACCCCGAGTTTTGGTTGTACAGGGGCTCCGACAGCGGACTGTACCAAACTCCACCCGTGCCACGCGGCACAATGGAGGGTAGCTTCGTGTCGGAGGACCTGTCCTTGACATTGCCCACGGGATACGGGGGCAGAGAGTCCGACCAATTGAGCGTATCGTCATCCTCAAGCGTCGGCGGACCGAGCCCACGGGACCGTCGTTGTTTGCCCAACGATTCCAGCGCTGCCGGGATTTACTTGCCAATGGCACCTCTGTCCAGCTCGCTACACAGTCCTGCTTCCAACAATAAAGTCTCGGTAAGAGCCCCGGTTTCTATCTACATCTAAATTATCAAGAGATATTCTCAGATATAAACATATCCGTATCTGTGACGAAAGTTAAAGAGATAAAATTGCCTTGCACGCTTTTTCGAATCGCGCGAATGAATTTTTTTCGGGAATATTTGTGAACGTGAAGATAGAATTTAAACAAACGTCCACCAACGTGAAGAAATATTCGCTTCTTCTTCCGCAGCCGACGCCGCCCAAGAAGCCGCCTAGACGAAATCTCTCGGTATCCCCGACGCACCTGCAAACGCAGATGTCTTTATCAGCCGACAGTTCGGTAGGGCCGAGTAATTACGAATACTTGTTCTTGGCGCGCAGCGGTGCGCGAAGTCACATCGATCTTGAGCAGCTGCAGAAACGGCGTGATCAGCTGCGACACGTTACGCGAAGCGTGGACCAGTACGTGGAGATGAAATCGCGATTGGTTGGAACTGATGAAAAACGCGAGTCCAATGTGGAGCCAGTAGCCATAACGTCCATCTACGAGAACCGGCCGATCAAGATGCTGAATCCGCGAAGAAAATTACGCAGACACGCGTACGATAACTACGAACTGGAGAATAGTCCGTGCGCCGACAAATCACCCTGCAGCGACGGCGACATGATTCAGGAGCAAACGTTTGTGTCGAGCGCGTTCCTCACCTTGAAGTCTTCCCAGGAGAGTCTCCTCGATGAGAGGCGTGAGATAGCGGATGGACAATCCGCGTCAGAGAGTCGCGAGGCCACCGACAAACGTCTCAAACGCGTGCAGATGATGCTACCAACCAGTCCTACGCATTATGTTCAGCCGCCCACTCCTGATCATCCGCCACCGTCCGCCATGCAAGCGGAAAGGTCCATCCATGAGCGCATTCGTCCGCTCAGTCAGGTAAGTGCTATCAGCGGTTATTACTCCACGCATACTCGATATGCTGACGGATGTATAGTGCCAAAACGATAGCGAGTATTACGAGTCGTTCGAAAGCAACGACATTTTCAACGGCGTTTATTAAGAGAATCGCGACGATTCTCTTGTTTTCCGTATGTCTAGAGCTCTTAGAAAAAAATCGTATTTTTGTAAAATACAGTTCCTTTAGAAAATCACATTGGCAAGTTATGAATCGATGGTTCTTGATGGCCTCTTAGCGACTAACGTCATTTCCAATCTTCGCATTAACTCGAACGTGCATGCATGTAAGATTCCTCACGAGAATTCTGCAGTTCATTTCAAATGGTGATCTCAAATGGGAGCGCTTTCGCGATTTGTCGCGCGGTACTTGGCGAAGCGTGCAACGGCGGCGTTCAACTTTGCATCGTCGGCTGCTGCTCCTTGGAAGTGCGGCAATCAGTAGATATTCATACGTATGTATATCATATGTCGAGAGAAATATCGAGATAGCGCGCCGCTAAAGACGCGTCAAATCGTGGAAACTCTCCGCGGAGAACGCGAGGGAATTTCCAAGCGCCCGGTCCGCTTTACCCGATCCGAAACTGCCGATCCTTTAAGCCTTTTCATGACGTAGGATCTTAGCGGATCGCGCGCTCGTTAAGGATCGCCATTAACGCTCTCACTTGACCCGGTGCCTTGGACAGTAGATAAGCAGTCGACGTAGCGTCTTACCAGGTTACGTTTAATATACAAGCTGTGTTTGATCTGTGATGCGATTTACAAGGACTCGTACCCTCTACCTCACTCGCTACCGCCGCCGCTGCCTTCGGCCTGTCTCGCTCGTTTGCTGCCGTTTGCGCGTCGCCCTATGATCGTTCTGCTGTGAGACCGACTACGTTCAATTCCCATCCACCGCGAATGGATATCCATAGCACACGACGCAGCTTCCAGCGCACTTCTGCCTCCCTTCCTCTCCCTCTCTCTCTCTCTCTCTCTCTTTGCTCTTTCCACGGATGGTATCTCTCTGCCATCCACCCCAGCTCCTCTCTACCGTTCCCTATATGCATTCGCAATCCGTGTCTTTCAGTCAGCTATACACGCTTGACGAAATATTACACAGTGAATATATCCAGAAAGGAGTCGCTGAATGCGGCGAAGACGGCGAACTCGTATGCGCAGTCGGTGATACCATGTAACATCGCTTGCTTGGGAGATGCTCGATGTCTTCATCATGCAAATCGTCTATTTGATAGACACAGATACGTTCTTCTCGTAACATGCTTTGTACATCTTTTCCCTTCAATGAGTTGTAAATCCTTCGTTCCCCGTTGGACTAGAGACGAGGTATGAGTCTAAACATATTTCCAGATTCTAAATTTAAATAAGAGCCCCAAACCAAAGATCTGTGTATTAAACAAATATGCATTGGAAAATTCCATCAAGAGTATTCCATCAAGGTATTTTGAGGAAGCTATTGAGGGCTAACTCAATATTGCTAATATCGCATGATTTACGCGAGTGATATTGCAATATTCGTCAGTCGACTCACGATAGTACCCGAGCGTGTTCTCAATTCGTTGAACAGCTGATATGATTCGATGATGGAGATCGAACGCTATTACGGCGGCTGAAGACAGTATGCTCGGCACACGGAGGCAGAGGGTCTCCGTGAACCTGTCGGAGGAAGGACGAAGAGATGGGGAGAACCTTCTACGGATGGTTGCTTCTCACCCGTCAACTTCCGCGAATCCAGTAGAGCGGCAGAATGCAAGACGCCGACACCCTTTGAATAATGAAGCCCTCGGCTTCTATGCCTGTCTGACTTCGCCTCGCGAACGCTCGTTCTCCGTTGCCATAGGAGAGAGAGAAATTCACGAATTTGTAGCGACGGTTTCCGGCTGTCTCCTCGAGATGTTCTCGGCGTTTTACAGATGATACCGCGAACGTCTGTCGGGCCTCTGACGTCAAATTTTAATTGCGTTAGAGCCTTTCTGGAACGCGCGATGAAATAGCAACTTGCCGTTTCGTAGTTTGCACTTAGTGCGAATCAAAACGCGAGGTCTCTTTGAATGGTATAACGTAATTTTCGGTTTAATCGTGGCGTCTCGCTGTTGTAAACATAAATGACGTTACGTTGACCATTGATTATACCTTATTATTTGTATGTACATAATATAAAACATAATATAAAAAAATAATACACACATATGTAAAAATAATAAACGCATATGTAATTAAATATAAATTAAATATAATCTGTATATAAATTGTACCAAATTGTAACTTTAATTATTTCAATATTAAAATTATTCATCTTCAGTTATTCATCTTTCCTTCTTTCTCTTCTATTTTTTATAATAAAAATAATTTTTCATGTATAAAGTAATTCCGATGTAAACTCCATTGCAATATTTGCAGGCAATAATTCTTTGCGGATCATAAAATTCAAAAGTGCTGGAAAAATCGTATTATATTTGTCATTTATGACTCGCCGTCAGCGGAATCGAAAGAATTAATGTCAAAAGGTATAGATTTTTATTCGAATAAATAAATATGCTTTAGGTTGACCACGCGTATTTATTTTCCCTCCGATTTACATGGCATATTTCTCGCGTGCCTGCGTGCGGACGTTTCGTTTCAATAAATTTTCATCGCGATAGGATTGGCTTCATTTTTCCATCGTGTGATTTGCCGCGGCTCGACGCGACGCGGCTCACGGGGGAATTTTTATATCGACTGTAAATATCCGTGTATAAAATACGAATGTTGACAATTTCGTGATAACGGCGATACGCCCAGAGTAATAGTGGTCGCGGGCAAATTGTAAAACGCAACTGCCATAAATCCAACAACATGATCAGTACGAGTTTCACGGCAGATATTGAAGGCTTGGAAATTGAAGCGTCGAAAATGCCCTCTCCCGCAGTATTTACTACAATACTGTAGCGTGTACTTTAAGCGTGGAAATCTCGTTTCTTCTTCAAATGGCGCTGATTTGTCAATAGGTATACAAGCGAAGATCCCGCGACATGGAAACGGAAACGGACGAAGATCTGCTGCAATTTCCCACCGGTGGATCACTCAACGCATCAAGCGGTTCGTTGTCCAGCGTATCGCTGTCCGACAAGAGCATGTCCACGGATAATGTCGAGGAATACTTCGGCGACGTGCCGTTTGCAGGTAAACAGCAACGCACGCTTGGCTGCACCGCATGACGCTTCTTTCTGCCCACGTGTACATGCATAACCGTTGTGTTACGTTTCTGTCTTTTTACCGTCTGTCTGAGACACCGCTGACGCGACGATTGGGACGTTTCTGGAGACCTGTACACTAAAGCAAGTCTCTCGATTTTCCCCATTTCAAGTGTCGTTGACTCGTATTATTATATTGAAACATGGTGAAAAAACGGGCAGGAAGGTGTAAGGCGAACTGTGTACATATGTGTTACCTACAAATCATGGTGTGTTGATGCTACAATAATTTTATATATAAATTAATTAAATTATCTTCTCTCTTCCTCATTGTGTTATTGGTATTAACATTTATATGTGGCGTTATATGTGGTGTAACAGCACAGTACAGTTTTATTTCACGGAAATATTTGATAAATGAATGTAATAACGGCATGAAGACAGAAATCTATATTATTTCCATCCATTTTTTGCATTTATTTCATTATCGTTCGATATATGGATATATAAGAGAGATTGGAATAAATCACAGCACAAAGCTTATTCCTATACTCGTATAATTAAAATATACATTAGGAGCAGCTGGTCTGCGTAAAAAATATGCCTAGAAAATATATTCTAAGAGTTATATTGTGTATATACATTGTTCGGCAATTAAAGTCTATTCTAATAATAGTTTGGTATGTGTAATATTGATTACTCAAGTTCTTGCATCGTCGAGGAAGTTGAGATAAGAGGACTTCATAAGAGACATACTTTGCATATTATGCACAAATTACTAAGTATTAGAATTATTTGTGCGCATGTATGCCCACGATATTTAATTCGCACAAAATGATATTTATATTTTCATTATCAATTTTTACGGAGTATTTTATCGTACACTCGCCCCTTTGTAATTTCGTACCAAAACGAACCTTCCGAGTCTGCTTCCGAAAGAACGGATAAATCACGCGGGGTGGTTTTCTCCCCCAGAAAAGAGAACGTTCCGTACAGCGCGCGACGTAGATCTTCCTTGGCTTGATCGAGCCGGACGTACTTTAGCGTCAGGAACACCGAAAAAGAAATCCGAATTTTTCGTCGGTTCTGTTTCGGCAGATCGGAAGTAATTCGCGATGTATTTTATTGATAAATTTGCTCTATTTTTCTTTGATTTTGGGTGGCATCGATATGAAATACGGTCGGCGCATCTATTCTCCCGAAACGCGGCTCCGATTTTCCTACGGTAACAAAATTTGCCGGTTCTGGATTTCAATCTTTGCCGACGCAAAGCGAAAGACGTGCCGCGCAAGCACAATCGTTGTGCAAAAAGCTAACGATCCGAGTTCGTTATTCGGACTAGCCCGGTGCTTCCTGTTATCGATGGTTATTCCCGGTTAATCTAATGGATTAGACGAAGTCCTTCGTAGTGAACGATAGAAATGTCGAAAATAGAGTATTCGTCGTATAGAAATGTTAGAGATATTAGAGATTTTGCGCATGTTACAATTAGAGAGACATATATGGTTCCTTAGATTGTATACTTGTTACAATATTGCGATGTATACGTATCGATAGCCGCTTACATATCTTCACTTTTACCTTCGCCTTAATATGTCAACAATGTATGCGGGATGAAACAGATTTCGACTGCGTTATATGTTACTTGATATAAGTAGTAAATAGCTAAGCTCTATTAGAGTCTATAATCGTCTATAAATCTCTTTCTGGAAATATTTAATAAATCCAACAATTAATTACATACACAAAAAATAAGAATATATATTATATATAATTTAGTACGTTTATCTCGCATTATTAGCATTTAGTGAAATTAAATTACTTTGTTTTGTATATATAATGCGTCTAGTAGTTTTGATATTTATACAAGATTATTTATATGATGGATTATAAAGTATTCAACATTTGCATGTCGAATGTGCAGTTTAATCCAGCAAGGTAATTATAAGAAAAGCTATAAATGCTTGAGAGGAACTGAAATTAATGATTTAAAAGACTGGAAATTATATCACAGAGGAGAGAGTTTTGTTATGTTTTCTAATTTTAATTATATAAATAGATATATTTTAAAAAAGAGATATTCTATATATATTTATACATATAATGAATTGTTTGTATGTAGGTTTGGATTACCATGTATTTTTATTG
>NW_017305299.1:415454-417622 GCF_001594115.1 Trachymyrmex septentrionalis
ATACGATTTTTAAATAAATCAAAAGATATTAATTTCTATAACATTGTTAGAACTGAATTAGTACATCTTCTTTCCAATTAAATGGCATATCTTACGATAATAACAATATTAAATATCAACAATATCAATTGCATAATTTTTATCTTTATTATATAACAAATTAATTGATATGCATGCAGCATACATATAGTATGATCATATATTTATTCACACACATTCCAAGCGTAATAATTGCAGATTAATTATGAATTAATAAACTTATATTGTGATTAATTCTGTGATTTTCTGATTCGAATATGCTTAGGACATGAGATCCTAAAATAAGGGATAGTGTCATCTGGTATATTGAATTCGATCAGGTAATATTACATTATCTGATAATATAATATTATACCTTATTTTGTGACTGATTTAATATTTTATTTTGCGTCGAATGCTGTCGTATAAATATTATAATGGCTCAATCTCTGCGTATACGTATATAAAATTATATAAATATGCGCGATATATTTACATTTTAAATTTAAGCAATTATAATATCCTTCATGTGCTAATAAACGTTATGCTGCTATTGTATGCGATGTCTTGAGTCATTTTGTCGCTTATGTCTCTCCTCTGAGCTTTCGCATAATTTTTTTATCCTTCATAATGCCATTGTAGTTTGCAGATTTATTACCCTTTCTACTACAATCTTCAGTAATAACAGACCGGTCATGCGATCATACTTTAATATTTCTTTCATTTCCAAAGATCCCGTCCCAAGTAAGATAATAGGATATGATTTTCAACGTAATAAGATTTTCAACGAGATAAGTTTTTTTAAATCATTTGTAATAAAAAGATTAATGAAAAACAAATTCTTTCAGTATTATATTTTATTTTAACGATAATGAAAATTTTTCCTGTTGTTATCTTGTATATATTTTAAGAAATTATGTAAAAAACACGTTTTATTTTAATGGTAAGTCCTTGCACAATTTATGCTAAAACATTTTAAATCCCAGTTCTCGATATATTTCCAATTAATCCAGAATGCAATAACCCTGAAATGTGTAAATATGGACTACAGGAATAACAACTTAACTAAACATGTTCGCCAAGGGGAAAACGTATTTAATTTTTGGCAAAACATTATTTATGATATTGTAAAGAATCGCGTTTATATTTGCATGTTTTACGATTTATTTAACTTCTGTGGCTGCATACTCTGAATATTATATGTGATTTTTAGTGATCAACAGCGTGGTAGTCTTATATATCGTGTATATTTGTTATGTCCAGCGTGAACACGAAGCGTGTGATTAAAACTCGTATGCAAAAAAAGATACTACAATGTATTGTGACGAAAGATAAAAGTGGAGCAAGGTGAGTCTCCATGAATAACACATTGTTTTATCAGACTTACTTTACTGATCTATTCTTGTCATCTGTATATACGTTATGACAAATTATGCAACTTGTGTACTTTAAGTTATACATTTTCCTCTTTATACGCGTAAAACAAATTTTTTATTTATATAATATACGTGAAAAGAGCATCTTCCAAATCTATGTAATACGATTACGTGATGTATTTTTCTCACGTTTTATACGATTATACAAAAACTTAAAGTGGACACACAATGATATTTATTGATAAGACTTGGTCGGATATCAAATGCGCTTCTTATCAATATCGTGTTATCCATACAATTTTTTTCTTGATAAGGACAAGATCCGTATTTCTTTTTGTTATCAAATAAATCAGTTGTCCTAGGTTACATGGGAAAATTACTGATAGATTTATATCTATTTAGTTTTTTATATTTATTTATTACACACACACACACACACACACACACACACACATATAATCATAATAATTTATTATTACGATATATGCACACCGAAAAAATTATTGAATTTAGTAGAGAATTAATATATCGCGTCTGAGAAATCTCTCTATGACTGAAAATCCTATTAATAATTATAACGTGTTTTAATACAAATCGCGTTACACTTGATAGCTGGTAAGTGGACGATTAATATGGTACTTGCAATAAGACGGACGACATTATGACATCCGGTAGGATACGTGTTACAAGCGAATATATGTTGACTATGCGTTCCCAACCGTATTAACTCGTAATAAGATACGGCAATTGCTCATATATATATATATATATATA
>NW_017305299.1:417722-443171 GCF_001594115.1 Trachymyrmex septentrionalis
TGAATAGTTAAAATTATTAAGAAAAATAATATTATTTTTAGTCAAAATAAAGACCCTGGTGCTTAATAATTTTTACATACAAATTTTTGTAAATACAATTTTGAATTTCAATTTATAAACTGCCCGAATTCGGTTTGTCGAACTTGAAATGCAATTGAAGTAGAAACATTAATATTTCAAAATTAAATTGATGAGCAATCTAATTTGAAATATTAATATTTCTACTTCAATTGCATTTTAAGTTTGATAAATTGAATTATCACAGTTTATAAAAATTAAAAAAAATTTATTTACAAAAACTTGTATGTGAATATTATTAAGCACCAAGATTTGCTTTGACCGAAAATAGAATTATTTTTTTAAATAATTTTAATTAATTATTTTTTGCTTTTTATTAATCTATCCATAATTTACATTTTAAAGAAGCGCCCTTCTAATTATCTTTTTTAAATTCATTTAAGATTGGTAAGATATACAATCTTAATCATCGCTATTTCGTAACTTTTTATCTTGAAATACATTCGATTTGTGTTAAGATATCTATGAACTATTCTACTTCAATAACAATCTGAACTATTTCAATCTCATTAAAGGATGAAGCAACTGGATGACCTTTTACTTCGTAGAAGTGAATATTAATGAATGGTTATTGCACTCTGTCTTATGGCTTAAAAAAAATCTGCTCATGGCTTTAAACGTCTCGTCAGAAGAAGCAGAACCGGAATGCACTTTCAGGCAGCTAGTTAACCCCGCTCATTGTACTCCGTTTATGACCGTAACGGAAAGTACGTAGCAGCCTTTGTCATCGTTAGGAAAAACAGTTAACTCTATGCACGAAATTGTAGGACTTTATTCGCGATTTAGCGCTGCGAAAATAAACCACCATTGTTCTATACTAGGACAACCTCCCATTTGCGACCTGTTTGCCGCGACGATAGCACGCGATGCATTTGATAACGTTCAACGTCTGTCCCTCTTTTCGTCGCGAAGAAACACACGGTTATTAAGGTCAAATCTTTTTGTCCGGTGAAAAATTATGTTGGTATAATGAGTACGCGTATGTAACAAATTACGTTCACTGGACATTACGAAAGGTCATTCTTCATTAGTTATGTTCGCTCGTCATTGGTAATTCCATAAATTATGAGTGCTGCGCACTTTGCCATTAGCGACGCTTTCCATTCGGCAATGAATGTCTTGATCACTGAACCGATGATCGATTCGCATTGACTGTATAAAATTGTGCGTCTATACTTAACGATTAATTCAAATTGTGTGTTTCAAAGCGTTGGACACAATTTGGCAATTAGGCAATTGATTTTAAAAAGAAACTTATATATAAACATAGTATTTCAAAAGTAATGTAATTATATATTTTAAACTTTTTTATTTTTTCAAGAGATATTTTGCCTTAAAAAAAATATACAGACAATTATAGTGAAAAAAGAGAAATAGAATCAAATAAAATCAAAAAGTAAAAAATAATTTTCCGTTCATTAATTAATTCTCATATATTTTTTTCGCACATTAAGAGGATATTCTAGTCTAGAACACGAAAATGTAATTTTGGAAAATTTTTTAAAGAAAACTACTACATATATTTTTCTACGTTTTTACACATCTACATATTTATTAGTAAATATCTATACAAATTTTGATATGACTAAATGTTTATTACTTTTTACGTAAATTAAAAAAAAAACAAAATGCAAAAAGAAATATGTATTGGTGGTTGACATAATTACAGCTTTTCAACTTAATTGAAACAAAAAATTCAAAAGAATTTTTACTTATTATTCCAGTTATTGTATTATAAGTATGATTATAGTTTGAACTAAAAAAATTATTACAAATTGTTAAAATGGTGCAGTTTTAAAAGACAAGTGTCAATTTTTAAACAAAATTTTTAAATTTAACATCTATAAAATAGTTAGTTTATAGATATTCTAATAATTCTAGTTCATGCGATAAACAGACATTTACATATACCTAAAAATTGAAATTGATTAGTTCAGTAGTTTCTGGAAAATTCTATTAACCAACTTAAAAAAATATGAAGTGAACTTCGAAAAAAACGCGTTTAAAATTTCAAATAGAATTATAATATAAAAAGCTGCAATATATAGTAAAACATGCAGTTATACTTATGATATAAGAAATGAAAGTTTATTTCTAATCTGCGATTATATACTGTGTCATAAACAAATTATACAACAAATCCTCCTCTAACTCGAAATAATATATATTTTTCATTTTTTTTTTGCAGTTACCTTTGAATGCGATGACAGAGCATTAAACACAAAGTGCCCTGTAACTTAAAAATTATATTTCCGTTATTTTGACGAATATGAATAAAATCTTTTAGGAACTTATTTTTTAGATTCTAAATGTTAAAAAATATAAACAAATAGATTTTTTAGTTCTAGATTCCAGAATATTCTCTAAAAATTCAATTTAATAAAGCTATGTAAATTTTTATTTAAAATTTTCTATTGAAATATTTATTTGATACCGTCACGATATCTGAAGTTAATAAAGCCGCTTCAAGAGGTAACGCCAACAAAATCGAAGGTCTGTTTTGCGGCTATCGTCACATCACGTTTAGTATAGCAACGGTGATTCGTATTCAGGAAAACGGAATACTTTGTTCGGTTATATCCTGACAGTCGTTTGACCACCGTGCGAGAGACGTGTATGCATGAGAGTCACATTATGACATCATGCAGGAATGTGTAGACCGTGGGATGTGACTCACGCGATATCAAGTCGCTTCGTTCTTTTGGCGGCAACACTTCGGTTCGAAACGATTACTCGTCGCGTCAAGAACTCGCGATTAATCCGATACTTATGGATACACTTTACAGTGATAAGCGGTTCGTACCGTAGTTATCAGTGAACAGTGTTGGGATGTCAGAAAGTTATCTCGTGGTTTTAATCGAGCGATTATAGTCAATCGGTAATTAGCTCTCTCATTACGTGAAATTTCTCGTCATTCTTGATTTCCTCTGAATTGTGATTTTGAAAAGTATATCATGTGTGCATGCGCATATAATATGCATTTGTCTCATTGCATAAGGAGTAAATTTAAGGCTTGATAATTATCCGATCTGTGTGTCTGTCTCTTTCTGAGACATATAATTGGTGTTGTTGACAAAGTGAGTATTCTGAAACCTAATTGCGGTGGGAAAAGAATGAGTTTTGCGTGTACGTGCGCGCGCGCGCAATGTGCGGCGTTTTGATGAGTATTATACCATTTCACCGAGTTCAGACTGCATTAGTCATGACCTCCAAGAAGTCTCTTAGAAAAGCGGACTAGTGAACTTGCCGACTGCTCGGCACCAGTTTATCGTTTACGTGAGATAATGCTCCATTGTAAGAAACGTATTACCAGTATCTTAATATCAAAATTATATTACCTTTACATATATTTGGGAAAAAAAGCTAGTTGCATAAATTGGAAATTTGATAGATTCAACTGGGAAAGTACAAATCAGACATTTAGATCTGTGAAACACATTCTAATCGAGATAATCAGAAATTCCATTACGATAATTCTGATTAGTGCAATCAGAATGCACATTTTGTTCGACTTATCACTTCTTGTTGTAAGTTTCACTTGACGTTTCGTCTTTATGTAGAGCATGCGTCATAATATGAGATAACTCCGATTTCGTGATTAAATAAATATAGTACAAGAAAGTAATATCTTAAAATTATATATGATTGAATAAATTAAATTTTTTAATATACATATATTGCATATAATTTTTATTATGTATATACATATATGCTTTTATACAGTATACACTTATACTGTAATTAAGATTATTTTCATTTTTTAATTTTGAAGAAATTCGTTTACTTCTTGTTGATACAACCGAAACTTTTTTTCTCAGTGTACGTTTGTAAAAATTAATACATATCAAGCATTAAATTCAAATAAAACATCGATAAAGCATCGATTTGCATATTGTAATTTCGATAAAACTTAAACGTATAAAGCTACACCGATGTGAATACAAATTAATTCGAAAATGCCCGTAAAAACGTGGAATTATTTCATTTAGATCAATACTTTCTGTTCATTAACCTGATAATAATCAAGCTGCGGCATGACTCGACTTCTCCAATTCTAAGCGTACTCGACACGTCAGTATTCATTGCGCTGTCGTCTTTCGACATTTCTTGTCAGGTCTGTGTCAAGGTTTTCGAGGCCCCTAAAGCTCGAAATAACGCGTTTCATACGTCCGTTGAATATCACCACTGAAGAATGAATTTAAGTAGAATACGAATAGCTATCTTTGACTTGCGTATATATTATATTATTCCGCAGATTTTACATGAGACATTCAGCTAACGAACGATTTCGTTTGTGAAAGCGCAAATGGATGTGAACTGTCATCTTTATTGGCGCCGGCATGTCAATTATACATATGAAGAGATTTTATAATCGCAACGTCACCACGTGCGACCTTAGCAAGAAAGTCGCTTTTACTCAAATTGAGCACTACGAATTACTTAGGCAATCACAATTTTTTTTTCCAAAATAACGAAGGTACAGTCGCGATTAACTGTACAATCGAGTTCGTTTCAACGTGTCACGTCCGTACAGTAAACGCGCGCGTACTTCAGCAAGATAGATCGTGGTCGATGGAAATCCCGACGAGAGAACCCTTTTCGATGCTTCAAACCGTGACAGTCGTGCAGTCAGTTTTACGTAAGCTGCTCAAAGAGATCTATTTTTATTTGCGAATTTATGGCAGAACTCTATCGTATCTCTCTTCGAACGTATTTCAATAAAAGTGTCGATTGGAGAAAATAAATGATCGCGTTTTGATATCGCAAATTACGAACTTAACCTTTATTAAAAGCAATAATAATATTAAAAAATTAGTCATTTATAATAATAGCAAAAACTTCGACTTGCACGGTTCCTCGACAAACGTAAGAATAACCAGACAAAAAATGCCTCCCGAGATTTCGTATTTTTCCCGCTGTACCATCGGCGTCTACACGAAAATGGAATGCCCCAAGCAATTTCGTTTGTTGCGTGTTACCATCAATAATAAAGGCAAAAAGCGGATGATCGAGTGCGCTGGTAGCAAGGCAAGATGGAAGGCAAGATCGGAGAGGTCTTCGTCCCATCACCGAATGCAGCAAGCGTCGTCATTTCGGCCCGGGGTCTCGAAGAATGATAGTCCCATCTCTGAGGTCATCTTTCCACGGTACCAACACGCTGGGCCTCTACACCAACACGAGCATCGCACGGTCTCGCTCCCGGTCCTCATTCTCTTTCTCTTTCGTTACCAGGTTCCTTCGGCGCTGTCCTTCTTGCGCGTATTATTGTTGATCGGGAGTGCGGGTGGTGAGAGGACCGGAGGCCCGTTCTCACCTCCTTCCCCGCTGGCTTTTAAGCCGCCGCCGCCACCACCACTACCACCACCACCACCACCACTACTATGCCATCGCGACCACCTCCTCCTCGTGGACCTAACACGTTCGAATTAGTCGTCTCGTTAACCAGACTCGTGGCGCAACGAAGAGCCTGGCGCGTACGCATCGCTTGACCGATTTGGTACAAAAGACATAAAGCCACGAACGTCCGAAAATCCCGCAGTTCTGAGCGCGCGTTTTAATCTTCTACGTCTTTTCGATAGCGTGATAGAATCAAAGAAATTCACGATCTCATATAAAAGCGATTATAATCAAGTGGAAGTTCAATGCTTCTCGATCTTCGATGTCATACTGTACAGACTGCTATATGCCGACCATGCTGGTCAATGACTACGAAACGTCCTTGAATACACGCAAAAACAACATAGTGGTAGTAATGTAAGAAAACAACTATACAAATTTTATATTATGTGGAATTAATATACATAGTTGAATAATCGATATTTTTTTAGTATAACTATTTTATAGTTATCGTAACTATAAATATAATTTATTCAACTATGCTGCAATGGATACTTTCTATTCACTTTCTATTTATCAATAATATAAGTCGACGCAAATGCAGGGCTGGGTAATATATTTAAAATAGTTCTATTTTAAATATGTATTTATATGGCATTTTGCATTTTCCATTTTAAATGGTGTTTTTGGAAAACCATTTTTATTTTACATTTGAAATGGAATCATGTCTATCATTTAACTATTATAAAATAGTTAAATGGTTTTTCTATGTTATCAGAAATTTTCCCTAGAATGATTGACGCATAAAAAGAACCGACTCCTATGATTGGCCAAAGATTTTTATGAATATTCAAATAAACTGCAAATTGAACTGTAAACAGAAAAATTTCAGATAAACAGAAAATTAATTCCATAAATATCGAATCTTAATAAAAAATGAGTGTTCCAGCTTTGTGTCAAATTCTATATACATTTCTAAAAATGTATATCACTCTTAACATATAATTTTGACTCTTCTCTATTAATTTGATTTATTCAAGTAAACAATCCTATTTTCAAATCATAATATTAAAAAATTTGAAATATTTCCGTCAGAAATATTTTATTTTATAATACTGTAGTCAGGACTTTGAATTCCGTTGAAAATGGATTTCAAACGTAAAATACTTTTAAAAAATGTATACCGCAGGAAAAACCATTTTGCATTCGAAAACTATTTAAAATACTTATTTATTCAGTTTACATTTGAAATGGATTCGAAAAACCTATTTTGCATTTTACATAAACATTTTAAAAGTATATTTTACAATCAGTATTTTAAATGAAATTCGAAAGGCATTTTACCCAGTCTTGCACAAATCTCGTTCTATCTTTCTTGTTTTATATATATATATATATAATATATATATATAGGTATTTTAGCAAAATTGTTTTTTCCGTAAACTCGTAGAATATATATTATATATATATATATATATATATATATATTTATCTAAAAATTTAGGTAGATACAGATCCGAAAATAATTTTGTTGAACCATCAAAATTATATAGGAAACTCAAACATGATGAGCAATGCTGCAAGAAGTTTTTTCTATTCTAAGCAATTAATTAGGGCGTCTTATATTTACGTAATTATTTTCATAATCCAACAAAATTTATTTTCAAATCTGCTAACTTTATAGATATTTCAGAAAAACCGTTCTTTCCGTGTAATAAAAGATAAAAATTACCAATTTAATATCACTAAATGGAAAACATTCCTTAATTCTACATACAAAATTTGCACAGTTGTCACCTACATAGTCGTTATTGTGCCTTTTTTCTCTGAGCTTTCTAGGTCACTCGTGTCGATCGCCAGCCGATTTGTGAATTAAGTCATATACCTGAAATTTCTAATTCCGGGCGTTAATCCGGAGTAGAATTTCTACGTTTATCGCAAAAGGTCACCGGTTAAAAGGAACAGCGAACTGAAACGAAATTTCTAACATGTGTTTCGAGGTGGAAGATATTGTCGACGACTCTTGGAGTAATTAGCTTCAGGCTCGTTCGTTACTGCGAATTTCTGGCTGATGAAGTTTCGGTTGGAATCCCGAGGAAGCTCGCCTGGAATTCGTCGCCGATGAAGTGACACGCTGCTCACGTGCTCGCGCGTGAGGTGGTGGGGAACTATCGTGATTGCTCACGATCGAGCAGCGCGATCGTTTCTTCAGTGCCGTGCCGATCGATCGGACAGGTGGATCAAGGTAGATCGTGCGCGCGGAGCGTGCCGACATCGGTCAGAAAACTATTGCCGGCCGGTAGTTCGATCGTTCCGTTAATCGGAGTGAGAGAGAGTTTCGTGAGAGAGCCGTACGTGTCCCTCGCATGAGAAAGGGAAGTGCATTGAGGTTCATTTGGTGTGAAAGAGAAAGAAGGATACAGACGACATTGAAAGACGAGGAGCGGAGAACGTACGTCAAGAGCATCGAGTAGGGAGACAGTGGACTTTTGCGTCCGTGGGTATGTCTTCTTCTAAGTATTTGTGTTTGCGTGAGGGTGTGTGTTGTGTGTGTGTGTGTGTGTGTGTGTGTGTGTGTGTCTGTTGTCATGCCACGTGCACTCTGCAGAAACATTATGTGTTCAAAGTTCCTAGCGTGCCTCGCAAAAAGCACGATACTTGTTGCTCGTTACGCTGCTTGATGTTATAATAGTTTGTCCTCGATTGTGTGCGTGATGAAAGGCCAACCGAAAAGAGGAGTTTAAAGGGAATTTATAGGAGTTACAAAGCTATTTTTCAACTTGCACCTGTCCAAGATATAGTTTTTGTAGCACGATAAATAGACACGACAAATCCAGTGTAACGAATTATGTACAATGTATACATATATAACAGTGCAATATAATGTAAATAAATTTCGCTCATTTCACTACGATGCAAATAACGAAATAAGTTTGAGCGTTTAAAATTTTTTTAAATATTAAAAAATTTGGTAATTTTAATTTTGAAATGAAATTTTTAGGTAGCGACTGATTTCAAAGAAATAAAAAGTATGTGCTTTAACATTTTTTTTCTTTTTTTTTATTTTTATTCTTTTTTTTTTGCAAGCAATTGAAAAAGTGACAATTTTTTAATTGCTTGCAAAAAAAGCAGAAATATAAAAAAAAAGAGAGAACATAATTTAAAAGCACATATTTTTTTCCTCTAGAATCAGTTATCACATAAAAATTTCATTTCAAAATTAAAATTACAAATTTTAATAATTTAAAACATTTAAACCCATTTTCTGGAAAACTTTGTTTTTTTAGTGTCGTTGTAGCAAATGAACGATTTGTATTCGTAGGTCAATCTTATCAATGCTTTTTTAATTTAATAATCTTTCAAATCTTATATGTATATAATTCGATTTCACTGCGATAAATTCCATTAAGAAATCCAAGCGTACTCATTTGTGCCCCGCATATGGAAAGCGTAGATAAAAAAAGAGAAAGCTAGACAAAAAGAAGTCCCGTCTTCTTATAATAATGAAACAGGTTCTTTTATTTCTTTCTTATTAACGATATAGAAAAGAATTTATGAACAAAAACGCATCAAGATTTAATTTGAATTTACTGACAAAATTAGATAAATTTACAAACTGTTTACAAAACAATTTTGCAATTTGCATATTGCTCTTAACAAAAAGAACTTGTGCTCTATTTCCATAAGAACGCGGTTTAACTTTAACAATCAACGCTATATAACAAGGGACTTTCCCGCTGAGTGTTATTCGCTCCGTTTATTTTAGACTTGCGATTTTGTTATTCTTAGGTGGCATTCTATCTTTAGTTCTGGCACACGTCTTGCCATAAGTGTTACGTTATAATCCTAACTTACAAGTATTAGATACATGATATTAAGAAAAAATCCTTTATGTCACAGCAGAATTATATTTCTATTTTTCACTAACTGACTCATTACGTAGTCACTGGTAAAAATTTCAACTCGCAATATTTTGAACGAAACAATATCGTTCTGCGTGTTTTTACATTTAAAGAAAAATATTTTGTTAGTTGCATATATGTAGCAAGAGTTATTGTTTCAAAATTCTGCTTTCATTGCTTAATGAGTACGATGTAAAATAATGCTGTTGTATATGTAAAATTAAAAGTTGGATACACGCTGCAACAATGAATAAAGCGAGTATTGCTATATACCTCTAAAAGCACAAATAAAATACAAATTAAAATTACGAAACTTTAATCGACAAATCACCGACTTTTAAATATTCGAGTATTAATAACGTAAATATATCTTAACGTAAATATATATCTTAAATCAATATAAAATGAGAGAAAAGACAATGAGAGAAAAGTTTTTGCTATTTGTAACTATAGTTGCTTTCCATTTACATCGATTCTCAGATAATTCTCACTTGCGACGTCTTAATTCAGTTGAATGCGCGTTCCTTTTGCATTCTGACAAGTGAGATTCAACTGAGTTTTCATCCATAATCTGCACAATAGCGAGATCGTTTGCTTTGGTGAGTCTCGTAAACTCGCTTCAAAGTGAGATTATAAACTTGTGTTGACATGTGTGATAATTTTTTACCAAAGTAAGCAAGTAGTGACGTCATTAATCTGAATATAAAATACCCAGCTCACTTCAGACTCAGTTTCACTTGTGTGTAAATGAAAAGCAATTTATAATTGCATGCTATCGTAATTATGATTATTATTATTATAATATTAGTAATAATAATAACTATATGTACAATTCCATCACAAATTTATAAAGTTGATCATCAAAAAGGGTTATAAATTATAGTTATTACTGTCATAAACATAATTAGAATTATTGTAATTTAACTATAATTTATAGTTATAAATTACAATATTATTTATGGCTATAAATTATAATTATTAAATTATGTAAGTTATAATCATTACCTCGGTCTCCTCATTATTTTTATAGTAAGTTTTATAAGTCAATCATATTTTATATGATTCTCCTAAAAATGAACTATAAATTATTATAAATTAATGTGTAGAAATAATTCTGTGTAGAAATTTATACTTTTATTTTCAACGTTAATGTGTAACAGAATTTTGCATCTAAATACATTAAGTAGTAAATTGTTTTATTTAGACCGCCCATTTTCGTAAAATTTCCATCATGAATAATTGAATGCAGCGATATGAGGACGGAAATCGTTGAAGATTTTCAATCGAGCCGACATCAATCGCGGGCATCATTCTCATTCAATCCCTGTTCGCTTTAGCATTAGCACTTCCTATGACGACAGCCTTTCACGAAATGATTTCGCGCGTTACGTTCGCCTCAATGTCAATAGCAGGATGTGACAATAGTGTTGTTCGAAAAGTTCGAGTAACTAATTAGTGATTACCATGTAATCGGTTAACACATAGAAAACTAACGAAGCAATCGCTTACGATGTACACGCCTCTTGTTTGATGTAGATAATGATTATCTCTGAAAGATAATCCGTGCAATGGGTCAGACAAAGAAACTCAGGATCCAAGACTACTAACGTGTATAGTTTATAAATATTATAATAATTATACGAGAGAAAATATATTTTGCGCGAGATAATGTTGATAATATTTTAAACTAAAGTACTTCTTTTATAAAAATTAATAATTAAATTTTTCAATAATTATATGCAGAGTGTTTTATAATATGTTGACATAATTTCAGAAATAAATTTGGAACGGAATGAATGGGCTTAAAAATAATTCAAAGATTCGTATAAACATTTGATCTTGTTTCTAAGTTATAGAAGTTAAGTTATTATTTTCGTATTTTAATTCTTCACTCAAAAAAGTGATCTTGCAGTTATAGCGAAAATTATCCAAGTACGAAAAATTAGCTAAAATTTCTAGCAAGTATCGGGATGTTGGATATGTATTGTATCTAATCATATGGATGACAAAGATAGAATTTAGATTTGTGCTATGTATAATACATAATTTTCTATCAGATACAAAAAAACAGCGATAATTTTAGCTGGAGCAAAAATATTTTTTACGTGTTATATAAACTGAACTAGAATAGCATCTTCACACATTTTTGTCTTACTAATAATTAGTAAGATTCGAAGTGCGAAGATGCGTGACGATATGTTAGTTTAGTTTATAATGAGGATTGGAAAGGACTTGCCGCAACAGTGGGCTAACCTACATTTTGTAAAAACAGAGTAGATGAACTTTAAAATTGAAATGATGAAAAAAATACGAATTTTATTTTAAAGAAATGAAAAAAACATTAATTATTTTAGAGTTTATTTAAGTCTTTGTTTTTACAAAATATGGGTTAGCTGATTGTTACAGGAAGCCCTTCATTTAATGAAACACGAAAATGTTTGTAACTCGGTCAGATAGAACTAATGTTTATATGAACTGTTTATATTATTTTTATGACGCAGTCATTTCTGAGATTATATTCACATGTTATGAAATATCCTGTGTATACAATATTAGTTGATGTATTATTAGTTAAAGCAGATAGCAAAATAAGATAATACCGCAAAATACACAGAATTCTGAAACAATAATTTCCGCTACAAGTTCATATACGAAACTTACGTTGCGTTCCGACGATATACAAGGTCAGTAATTATCTGCTGCAACCGCGCTATCGTTTGCGTAAATCCTTGGTTTCGTTGGAAACTGCGATTTCACGAGAGTTGTAATTTATCCAAGAATTCATCGCACCTACGGCCAATTGGGTTTAATTGATAGTACATGAATTTAATTCAACTAAATAGTAATACTCTGTTGGTGTGTGGCAATAGTGCGTATTAACGCACTATTTCTCAGCATCTAGTCGTATATAATCGAGAGAATAATAGTACCGATATTAGGAAGTCTTTGTTACTTAATAAGATAAATGAGCTGGTGGGAGCTAATAATACTGTCGAGAATTGGACGAGGGCTGAAGTAATTTATGAATGATCGCTCGGCGTCTATGATCCGCAGAATTTCATGCCCAACAAGCAACGTTGAGGCGCTATACCCCGAAGTTTACTTCAATATAAACTTCCATCTACATATATAAATATATAAAGAAGTATTAAAATCATATACACTATTTATGAAAATATAAAATAAAATAATTTAGTGCATAAAAATTTGTATTTATTAAAGCAGCTAAAATACCGCAAGAAATTAAAATCGATTCTTGATAAATTACTTAACATGGAAATTAATTTACGCTGTTTTACGGTACTTTGCTGTCTATGACCTGTTGACATCTATAGGGAGAACAGGGATCGATTTTTATAATCTTCCATCCGCGATTTGCGATACAAGACCGAATGGGTTTATTGCGGATTTTAATAACTTTTCCGATCGATCTAATATCGTGCGGATAGCAGTACGGAATTGAAGAATGTAATAGCGTATCGTTTATGAGTCTCTTAATGCTCATACATTTTTAATATCTCCTGAAATCCCTGTCTTTCTTTCTAAAGACCTAAAACTCGAGCGGCGCATGCATTTATTTACGCAAGGATTACTTTAATGTTTATAGCTCAAAAGAATTATTCGCGGATTTTTCTTTTGCTTTAATGGACCGCATGAACATTTCCGTGACGAAAAGAGAAAATTAAGATAGGCAGAAGTAATGTACTTCTTTAGGGTGAGATTAATGATCGCAATTAAGATGCAATTAAGAGTCATATGCATGTTAAAACATTATTAGGATTACAAACTCAAGAACTAACTTATTTAATTAATCATTTATGATATATATCGTTAAATTTGCAACTGTTTATTGTAAATTTCTACAATTTAATAATTAAGTTATTACATTTACATTCATGTGTAATATGATTATACTTGTGTAATAAGTGACTCAAATATAAAAATCTAAAAGTATGGAAGTTCATGGTTGCGACAAATTAATGAAAGGGAATATTAGAGATATTTGGATAATAAATGATCCAAGTATAAATTTAGAAAATTGTTAAGAACACGATCTCTCTAAGAGTTTAATTAAGAATTAATTGTAAGCTTCCATACTTAAAGATTTTTATAGGAGATGTGTAAAGATTTATAAAAGATCTTGGTATCTCATATTCAAAGATGTTTGGGCGTTACATCTTTTCTGCGAAGCCAAGTGGGCAGATCAGTTCTTTAGATAGTGCTTTTAAAGGGACGAACAACGAAGGACGGAAAAGGCGAGAATTTATGTAGTAATTTGTGTATATGACTTGAATAACTACCTACATAATATAACGTGGTTGAGGCTGGAGAGCGACGACGGTAAGCAGACGACGCCCTCCGCGATGGAGCTTTAATTAAAATTACGTACGTTTGCCTCTCGTAACGTGCACACGTTACTCTCTCGCCTTCTCCACGCTTCTATTTTATATTTTTATGAGCTTTTCATTAAGAACGCGCGTGTATGCGTGCGTGTGTCTAAGTGTGTCGTTTGTATGCGAATATGTGATACATAACGTATTCTCGGAGGAGCAGAGGACGTCTTTGAAAGAGCATCCGTGACGACTTAAATTGGTCCTTTTTCTCCTCTGACCTCTGCTGGTGAATCCTCATTTACTGAATTTGTACGAAGGAATTTCTATCGCGTACTTGCGAATCGTCGATTGTCGCGAATAACGAATAGTCCTAATAGAGACGCCACAACACGAGCCTGTAACAAGCATCTCTTTTACGCGAAATGCATGAGGCCGTGATAAATGAGCGAAAGATCGTAGAAAAAAAAAAATGAGAAAAGAGGGAAATTAGGAAATTATTCGCACCTGTGTGATGTGAAGAAATGCAGTTTCTGAGTGTTTGAGGGGAAATTATGAGAAGAGATCGTACGATGAATATCTTTTCATTGCGTAGAGAGAAAGTATGTGTGGTATCCATATAAGGACGCAAATATTTTCCCTCTCATATTATATCGTCCCACTAACGCCGATTTGTTAGAAAACTGCATTTGAACGAGAATAAAGTTTAATTTTTTATTTCTTTTTAAAGAGAATATCTTAATAATTTTTAACAACAATTTTTAATTGTAATCTTTTATTTTTTTAAGAGCTTAAAGCCCTTTTAAATAATGTCATTCGTTTATGAAATTTTTTATATGAAAGACATCATAGTTGTTCATAAATTTGAAATCGCTAAAACTTCTTGTCGATATAATTGTTTAACGTCGTGATATCACGAGGCAGTATTGATTGCCCTCCGGCTAATTCTCTCATTGAGACAATGACACATCTACAATGAATATTCAACGTGTCTGTAAATTCACTGGGTTGTGCTGCATATGCATTATGAAGACTTAGTAGACAGTAATAATTGACATGTCCGCGAGACTTGGAAGATGTTGAAATTGCAAAATGTCGAATAATTAATTGACGCAAAAGTTTAAAGTATGCCAAATCGATTAAAGATTTTCGTAGAAATTGTAGCGATAGAATATGACATTTGCATTTGTGCAAAATCTCCTAATGTTATTTTTAAATTTTGATGACACGTTCCTTGGAAAATGAGAGAATGATATAACGTTTAAATGTTTTTTTATACATTTATTGGAAATTAAACGAACTCGTAGAAAGTAAACGGTTTTAACATAGACATACTAAGAATAAACTGCGCATTCCTATGAAGTTATTACTATTGATTTAAAAATAGTAAGGTAATTTGAATAAATCACTTTCTCCTCTCTCTCTCTCTCTCTCTCTCTCTCTCTCTCTCTCTCGTATCGAATTAAAGCTCAATAAAATTTATTTGTTTTTGCCGTCCAAATGATGACAAATAATGCCAGCTTATTTACTGAGAGAGAAATGCTGATAGAATTGAAGAGAGATGCTAATGATTCAGTTCTTTAACGAAGCACAGATGCTAAAATCAGAGAAGGCGTAGTCTGTAACTATTTCGTCTACGCATTGAGAAAAAAAAAATCTTAATTTTAGAGTAATATTTCTTTGAAATTAGGATTTTTTTGTAGTGTGGATTTTAATTTTATTAAAAAACAATAACTAACAAAGAACGGGCAATTGAGAGCCAATTGCACAGTAATGGGTGCACTAATTTGCGTAGTAATACGTTTTAATATGAACAAAAATGTATTTCACTTCTTACATAGTTAAATCGAACGTTTCAACTCCATTCTGTCTTTCTTTCTAATTCGTTATTTTTTTCCTTTAGTTTTACTCATTACTCATTTAGTTTTACAACTTTTCGGTTACACTCTCAAAATTTGTAAATTAAGAGATTCTCCTTTCTGCACTCTTTGATTAATTACATTACAACCAATCAAGAACATCACATCGATTACTTCAATATCGCTGAAAATGGCTCGAATGGAGCTGAAACGTACGATTGAACTATGTAAGAAGTGAAATACATTTTTGTTTATATAAAAACGCACCAATTACCGCGCATTTGGCTCTCGATCGCAGTCGTCTTTTATTAGTTATTGTTTTTTATTATCTCGAGAACCCAATTTTTGATATATTATTTCAATTTTAATTTTATTCCCTTTTTTTCTGAATATACAAGTATGCGACTTGAAAATTGTATTTAAAAGTACTGTGTGAAATTTTCGTATTAGTGAACGAATGATATCAGAGCGTGACGAAGAAGAGCGATTGCGAGGTAGTAATCTGTCGGCGTGCCGATAGGTTTGTTAAAGGGCTCCGTCACGGCTGAACGGCCGCGTACTTTGCGCCGCTTGCGGAACGTCTACGGTCAGACCGCATGCGGGATGGGAGCCGGCGGGGACGGCGGGGGTGGAGATCGTCTCGAGGACGGCGAGGTCGCCTTTCGGCTTACTGGCGACCGGGATCGCGACAGGGACGAGAAGTCTCTCAGCATAATGAGTCCCTTCGACGAACAGGAGGAATGGGCAAAGATCTCAGAGATCATGGCGTCATTCGGAACTGGTCTTGTACGAGAGTCGGTGTTCGTCAGTGAGCTCGAGAAAGAATTTCAAACGAGACTAGGTAATCTTATCGCCGCGTACATACTCCGCTTTCGATTTTCCCAGCGGAGGTATTGATCTTATAAGCGATTTCTCGATTCGAAGTTCATACTGCATTCGCGTATTCTTGTTTTTTTTTTTTTTTTTTAAGGAATTATTCGAAATAATTTTATTTTAATTTTTGCACAACTAAAACTAACGCTTCTTTTAATATCACACATTTGAACATTTAAAGCTTTTTGTCACGATAAAGTTATAGAAACTACTTTCGAGTTTGAAAATCGACATTTTCGTTATGATAAAGTTATGGAAAAATATTTTTGCATTTCCTATACTTCAGGTTTAAGTTCAGACAGTAGCAGTCCCATCGTTTCCACATCTGTGGGCCAATGGCTGTCCAGTTTGGGTTTCTCGGATTACGAGTCTCTCTTTATTAACTACGGCTTCGACGATCTTGAGTTCATAGTGAGTATAAGACCGCACTTCTCTCTCATATATCGAGCGATTGCAATCGGAGACGTTGCGGTAAACCGTTTAATTGCGCGCGGTTGCAGAACGGGGTGTTGGACGAGTCGGATTTGTGCGACATGGGGATCAACAGCGATCAGGAACGGGCTGTGATCATCGACGCGGTCGGTTCGCTGAACAAACGAGTGGAAAAGCGTACCGGTCATGGACAATCGGTGGATGAGTGGCTGAAGAGCATTCACATGGAAAATTATACGGAGACATTCAGGAAGCACCTGTACACCGACATGGATCGGGTCAAACGGATCTGGGAGGTCGAGCTGGCGGCAGTCCTCGAGATCCAGAAGCCGGCGCATCGCAAACGCATCCTTGCGTCCGTCAGTGGTCCGAATAGTGCACGCGCGCAAACTCGAAACGGCACGGGAGCGAACTTGGAAGATTTGAATAAGGATCTCAACACACTGGTAAGTGACAGATTAATTTGCTTCTAATAGCATTGCGATGCAATTCCTTTTTGCTGTGAGTGACTTTTAAAAGGCTGTTTAAAATATTCCCTGACATGACATATGCAACTCCTACGTATATAATTAGGATCAGCACAAATGGAAATTATACAAAATCGAGCTCATTAGTTAAAAAGCACCGATAAATAATAAAACTAAGAACATATCACTTTCTTACTTTAAAAGTGATATAATTCACAAAATGTTATTTTCTAGTTGTTACGAGATGTGTTGTTTTCGTAAATTAAAAAGAGAGCCTTCTGCAGAGAGCATTTAGAGTCAAGATAGTTTGGTAATCGAAGAAGAAATTGTTTTATCGTGAATTTAGTTTTGGTTGATCTGGATTTAATATAAAAAGGTTGTTATTTTTGATGAAATTATTCCGAATTTGTAATTTTCTAAGTTATTAAACTTGTCACAACTTTTTATAGGCAAAGAATTTTATAGACAGAAGAAAATATAATACGGCTTCATTATTTTATATAAAAAGCAGACGTATGAATTAAGAAACATTCGACTCACAAAGAATTCCACCACTGACCGAAGAATTTTATACATTTATACCACACGAAAATATAGACTATCAGAATACTGGGACTTCGCTCCGTTCTATATTCACACATAAACTCAGTAAGCGCATAAGACCGAGAATGTGAATTACATTACACCGAACTTAACGACGTTAATATAAGTGTAGTTTGTGTAATCAATATTTAACAAGTAATTAATATAGTTATATAGTAAGAAAACATATTAGGTAGAATAACTGAAGAAATAAAAGTCGAAAGGTTTTAGATAAATGAAATAATTGTAGTAGAATTATTAATAAATATTAGATATCATATTGCTTGTTACGTAGCCTCATTATTTATTTATAATTGTGACAACTTAAAAAATTTTTTTAAAGGTGAAAAGAAAATGACAAAAATAACATTTAATCATGTTTCTAAGAATATATTTTTTTTTGCAGATATTGATTGATTAATTAATTATTTTCTATTAAGTTGAAAAATGGCTTTTTTTGAAAAACTTAATTTTTTTAGTTGTGTCACTTTTAAAGTAAGGGAATGGTGTATAAAACGCAGAAAATGAATTTTTTTTTTGTCAATAAATTAAGTATTAAAATTCGTCATCTTGCAAACTGATACATTGATAGGATTGGTGAACGAAGATAATATGTTCAACGGGGATGTCTGACAAGAGCGCACTTCGCCGGCAAGGGTGGAATCGAGGGCGGGCGGTGATGTGGCAAGCTCGATCGCTTCCGACGTGCTTTTCGCTTGATTGCGTCATAATGTAAATATCGTAGCTAATTGGAGGCTCGGTATTGTGATGCACGCGTATACGTGTGTTCTCTACGAGATGATCGTTCGAGCGTCTCTCGAGGCGCTTTTTGTTCGGATGCCTTCACCATGTCAGGCGTCGATAAGTACATCTCGCTACTCACTCGCTACTCACCCGCATCTCCCCCGCTCATGTCCTTTTAATTAGCTCATTAAATCCACTAAACGTCTCCGGCGACCGGATTCGCTCGGATCGCGTCATCCTCGCACTCGATAATCCCGACAAATTGGTCTCTTCTGCCTTTTCAACCGGTCTCTTCCTCCCATGATTTTTCGCAGCTATCGAATCCGACGAACCATAGTTTGAACTCTGGCACCCTCGTTGGTAACGCTTACGGATTTTCGTAGTCCATACGCTCTTCAACATTCGAATTTCGTGTTCTCTCTCTCTCTCTCTCTCTCTCTTTCTCTTTCTCTCTCACTCTTGCGTTTTCATTTTACCTCCCTTTCGTTCGAGTCTTTTGCAATTTGTCGCAATAGCAATACCCGGAATTATATGCATAGGCCAGATGGAGCGGACGATTCGGGTTGTAATCCGAATTCGAGTGTCGTGCCCGCTCGACTCGAATCCAATTTGTTTGCAATAGCTGAAATATCGCGAACTATCGACGCCACATGATTCACCATTTTGGCATACAGCCGGTAAAAGGTTTCTTTCTGGTGTAACGGTTTACAATACAATGCATTTACGAAGGTAATTACACGCACAAAGTAAACTCGGGACGTATTCGACTTGGTAATATGCCGTATAGAACTTTGGGTGGCGCAATATTTATTTCTTTTTTTTTTTTTGTTACATTGCACATAGTCTAGCGTTCCGTTAAAGCCGGTTGGTCCAGCAGATTCTTGTCATGATAAAGCTATAAAAAAATATCTACCAGGAAAATTGCAACCTCGGGGCAGACATGCCAGTTTCTATTCGGAATTGCACGGAAATTGATATTTATCTGTAAGAGGGAATGTAAAAACTCTGCTTTTTGGTATAGAATTTTTTGCGAAGATTGCACGAGAGTAAATTTGAATAATTTGAATATTTTTTGTAATAAAAAATTTGTCGAAATACATACATACCTACTTTTAAATAACTTTTAAATAATATCAGTAAAAAATGTATTGTTAACTATTATGTGTGTATAGTTAAAACTTTTTGACGTTTTCACGGAAATTTTTATCAAAAATTCACTACGCGATTTGCGGGTTACCTCCGTGTCTTGATACATCGTTAAGTGCCAATAAAGTAAACTGTAATATTTATCAAACGTTGACATTTAATTACATAGTTATTATATTGCCCAAGCAGAACAACAAGTTGTTATGATATCAAAATGATGTCAAAATGACTCCAAAATGATTATTATAAGTCATTATTCAACCATTTCCGATTCATTTTAATGTCACTTTGACGTCATTGTGACTTGTTGTTCTGCTTGGGTTGCAATTTGTCGCTTAAAGCATAAAAAATTACGTATTCCGCGAACAACGATCTAACTGCGCATCAGTCCCCGATAAATTGAGGATCGCCGGTCGGACGATCCGTTTGTGATGCGAGGGACGATTCTCAAATCTGGTTGCGCGATGTTATTTCCGTAGAAGACGAACATACAGCAGCTGAAGGAGGAGATACGGGAGAAATTGCCGGAAACAACGGCGGAGGGTAACGGAGGCACGTCGATAACCAGTGGCACGAATGCGACGGCCACGGGTACATTAAGGCACCGCAAAAACAGGCCGGCGCCTCAGCCACCCCAGCGACCTAGTTCGCATAATGGGGCGATTTCGGCGCCGGAACAGCTCGAGATCAGGGCTCCGTCCGAGCTACTTTTCGGAGTGCCCTCCACCCTCAAGACGCAATGGAGGCATCAGCCGAAGGCTTTAGTCACCGGCTGCGTCACGTACGTCGCTAACGTAAGTGCCTCTTGCCCTTTTTACGTTGTCTTTCTACCATCGTTTATTTTCGAAAAGAAACCACTATTATTTATTCTCTAAATATAATGTTGTAGTAGCAATCATTTTCGATCGATCGATCGTTAAAATTATTTCAATAGCAAATTTTTTCCCCGCAACTGTATCGTACATGAGAAACAAATATAACGAACTTTTGTGTCTTTTCTTGTGATATAGTTTGATATACAAACTTATTATGAATTGCATGAAAAATGTTTGATTTAAAAGATATTTGTTACTTAAAAGATATTGTTGAACTATTGTCGGTTTTTTAAATAACTATGTAGTGTTATAAGTTTATATTATTTTCCATGTTTATAAAGTTCTATTAAACTTGCCTATTGTCTCATTCTGTTAATTATGCATGACTCGTTAAATCGCCTCAAGGCCGATCGTGATTACAGTTAATTCGTAGGATGCGGTAATAGGTTTCGTGCAGAAAATTGTCCATTAATTCCTCGGAATATTTCAATCCAAGAGAGAATCCACTTACATTCAGAATTGTACTCAGAATTGAAATAGTTAATATTAAAATAGTAATTACAGAATTCTTGTAGAAAGTAGACATGTTCTGTGATCCATAATGCTTAAAAACTTTGCCTAAATCGTCCGTTGTGTCGGTTCTTAGGAAAAAAAGCTCTTTCTGTTTATAAATAATATAGTATCTGGGCTCCACTGTCGTCAAGGAATTACGCGGCACCGAGTCGACGAAAAAGTCAATACAGAAGCTGAAGAAGACCTTTCGAGAACCTAGAATCACCCCTGACATTATGCTGGCTATCTCTTATCGTGGCGTTCGTTTTCTCAACACGTTAACTAATGTAAGGCTCTTTTTTTTGTCACACAACAAACATTTTATAGTGTAAGACGAAAATACAGACAAACATGTTGTTTATGACCGATACTATAGGAGCCAATTTGCGAGCACGAGATCCGTAACATTCATTGCGCCTGTCAAGATGCTGACGATCTTACTCACTTCGCGTATATCACGAAGGACCACGCCAGTCGCACGCACTTTTGTCACGTGTTTTGTGTACCGACAATGGTAAATATCTATTTTATAGAGAACTCAGGGAAAAATCGCCCCTTTTTGTGCATATCCTGTTACATATACGATTGTTACATTACGATTTCATTTGACGCTCGGACGTACGAAATTCCGTTCATTTCGTTACAGGATCAAGCGACAGAAGTCATTCTGACTCTGGGTCAGGCTTTTGAGGTAGCTTATCAGATGGCATTGAGGGACAAGCTCGGTGGCCACGCTATTCGGTCTCAATCCGCCAATCAACTAGCAACGCTCGCTGGATCGTCAAAATCAACGACGCCCGCCAAAATGTCCGTGTCTCCCGATTTCACGTCTGATTCCACCAGTCGTGACACGGATCACACCATGACACTCAATTCCACGTTGTGCGCGAATCCCAAGATGAAATCGAGATCGAAGTCCATACCCAATCCAAATCTCCATACCGTTAATCCAAATCCAACGCAGGACAGTAACTCCAACTCTAGTTTGAGCTCAACGACGACCACCGCGAATTGCAATCCCAGCTCGAATTCTGCCTCGAGTCCCAGCGCGAACTCGATCACCAGCTCTAACTTGAACAGCACCACTAATCAGACCACTAAGCCCTTGGTCACTCACGGCCGTTCCCATTCCGTCAACGACATCAAGGTAAACGGTAATCAATTGAAGTTAGCACCAGCGCCGGTGGACGATATCGGTATCGGAGTGAAAGATATGAAGCCGGGTTCCAGAGCTCCGATCGCGCTCTCCGAGGAGCTGTAAACCGAATATCTATTCGGAACCGAAATGCATGATGTATCGCGGTCTATTTGACAGAACCGCGTTGTTTTTGTGTCGGCACAAAATAACGAAGCTCTACTAGCATCGTAGAAATGATTGTCGTAACGATTTTTCAATCTTTATCCATTTAGTAAACACATTTAATAGCATTTACAATGAACGTGAGACGGAAAGCAATATTTCGTTACTCGCAAAGTTCGCATAAAGAGTCATGCGAAGCATCATAAGTATAATAAGATCTGTTTTTTTTTTTTTTTTTCAGCTAAATTTCTTACACGTTCATCTTTTTTCTTTCCTTCTGCTGGAGAAAGAAAAAAGAGAAAAGATGAACGGTATAAAAACCAAGAATAATCATAGCATGGAGTTCAGCTAAACTGAACGAACGCATGCACAGGTCTTTTGCGATTTGGAAATTAATAATAATTACCAAAAAAAAAAAAAACAAAAAAAAGAACGCGCACGATATTCTCTCCGACCGATTAGCAGTATTAATCGGGATTACGCGGTTACTGTAACTAGTATAGTTCCTTGACGCGTAAGGAACGAATGTCTTTTATTATGTCTTTTTACGCGACTGGATTTGGTCATTTCGCCAATGGCGTACGTATTTTCGATGGGGTGCACTCGTATATATACATCACCGCCGGAAGGCAGGAACTTTTACGGGATTCAACTATTGTGGGATAACGCGAATGATATGTATATGGCCTTGAGAAATGGCGAAGGTAAGTAAGAGAACATCGTTCCTCGTCCTGCACCTTTATATCGATATTCGACTGATTTGACTGATTTTACAATGATGCTGTGATCTTGATCTTGAATGCAGTGCAAGGTGCGCATTGGCCAAGATGATTCATCGAGACAAGTAAGCGATCGTTCCACTGCGGGCACTTCCGGCGGATAATGAAACGCATTAGATATTTCTTCCTTAGGACGCGTCGTTAAAATAAGCAGTATTATTACGTCATTAACGATAACAGGAGCATAAATTAAAAGACGTTATTATGACGTCTTTTAGATATATTTTATTGACGTGCATGTCTAAGAGACGTCGTAAAGATGTCTTTTAGATATACACGTTGGCCGCTCACCACGATATTATTTAGCGAGGTGTAATATTGCTGTAATAACGTTGAATGTGCAATTCTCAATGTGCAGCTTTAATCTGTCGCGGATAGGCTCCGGCAGTTCCGATTTTCGCTCGACGTACGTGTCGGGCGTTTATTTGTCTTGAAAATGCTATTTGTGGCATCGAACGCGTTGACATTCGCCATCGGATCACGGGAAAGGAAAGGACGCGAAGGAAAAGGTGCGACGCGCTAATAAGCGCACCAATGCTCAATATCGATCCCTCGTTAAAAACGTTAACGGCGACCAACGAATCCGTTCCGTGTTTCCTCCCCCCACCCCTCTCTGAGTGATTCCTCATACCCCCGTTCCCAAGTTCCGATTTCGAGTTGCCACCGTTTCCTCGACGTTTTATTCTCCAAGACTGAGAGTCCTTATCTCGTTTTTATATTTCGCGATTTTAGTGTAAAATGTATAATACATAGAAAGAAAACTAGATCGGAAGACAAAAGAATTTTAATATATTTATCCGGCGAGAATCTCGCGGATAAGAAATATACGCGAACGTAGCATCGAATATCTATCGAATTTTACCTGATACTCGAACGCTATCCGTTGAGAAGCAGGCAATAAAAAAAAAAACATGTGACGCTTTCAAAAGTGTCACGATTGATCAGAATATGCATTATACATCACTTTTAATCAAGAAAAAGTATTAAGTGACTTTTTCTTCTCCGTCTATGATGTAACTAAACTACAGAGAGAATCAAAGTTAATCGATTCAACGTGAATCTAACATTATGGCATTATATTGATAACAACGTGCGTATACTTCCATTTTTATTACGTGCGGGCCTAAAGAACCTGGGTAGCTATCTTGCAAAACTACCTTTAACGATATATTATATCTATCTCGTACAGTCGACGACGTATCAAGAGAAGCTACAGCGAAATGAAACTTTATGTAGAGTTAGAGACACGTCCTCTTCGTATGTTCTCTCATCTAAACCAAAGAAGTATAAATATAAATATGCATACATACACAAACACAGACACGCACTTATATATATATATACGAAAAATGCTACGTGAAAAGACAGAGAATAGAATTTATCGAGCCATCGCAAGGGAAGAGAAAAACCGACAAACTGCCAAAACAATACACCATCATCATCACCTTGATAGCAGTGCGCACACTTTGTATTTATCACATTTACAATGTAGCTCATTATGCATTAACGATTATAAGATATCTACAGAATAGGACATCGACGACGGAATTTCCTTCACTGCGAAACGTAACCAAGTATTTTATCGCATTTGATGTATTCATGTTTAGCAGCTATGTTTAGTGAGTAGTATCGATAGGGAGCATGTTCTATCGATGTGTCGATACAGGATACCATTTAACGGTATATCGTGTAGAAAACGAGGAAGAGGAGCAGGTACGTAGCACGTAGAAAATAATTGTTCTCATCATTGTGTGATGACCGCACGATAGTTTTTTCCGTAGCAACGAGCAAATTCCATCGACTTTGCGCGGCTGCGAAGAGTTCGCGCAGCGAAAAACGCGCAAGCAATTGAAAATAGTGCCAACGCACGAGCCCATCGTGTTACATTCTCGATCTCGCGGTTTGTCTTCCAAGATAATACGTCGCAAGAGAAGAGAACAATAACTTGCCATTCCCGTTTTTTCGATATAATACTTATACACTTAACGACTGACAAACGCACATCTCTCGCTAGTTATGTGAGAGGTAAATCACTGGGCCAATATTAATAAAAAGAGATATTAATAAGAATAAAAAAATGTATTAGTAGACTGCTATCTAATACATGGATATTACAAAACTCATATGTAGTGTGTGTGCGCGCGCGCGCGCGCGCGCGTCTGTGTGTGTGTGTGTGTGTATGCATATACTGGACAGTGATTTACTCCTTCTTTCTTTTTATACACACGTAATTATAGCGATATGTCTTTCTG
>NW_017305299.1:443271-445776 GCF_001594115.1 Trachymyrmex septentrionalis
ATATGTAGTGTGTGTGCGCGCGTGCGTGCGTGCGTGTGTGTGTGTGTGTGTGTGTGTGTGTATGCATATACTGGACGGTGATTTACTCCACGTTTCCTTCTTTCTTTTTATACACACGTAATTATAGCGATATGTCTTTCTGGAAGGCAAGCTCGCTGAGACACCGAGGTCAATTCACACTGAGGTATTGATCACTTTTGATGGGGATCACCGCGATGGGTTTTTGAGAGACGTAAAACACAAATAGCACACAAAGATTCTCGGACCAAGCAAGAACAAGCGAAAACATTTTCCTCGTTATGGATTACCGTTGAGATATTAGAGGCAGGGTCACGTAACTGCGCTTTTTCACAAAGGTATATGGTTTAACCCTTTGTACCCGTTGGTACCGACAACAGCATAAGATATTTATGCTGTCCAATATTATATACAATTTTTAGAATATGTGTACATATATACATTGTATATATAGAAATTACACGGACCACCGCGAATCAGTTTCTTCCATTGATATACCAAAGAGATAGTAGGTGATCTTTTTATCATTGTGATTTGTACATTTTATGATTACCATAGTATAGCGATTGTTCTTTAATATAATTTGTTATTAGAAATAATATTTCTTATATTATTTATATAAAAGTGATGTTGCGTACATAACGAAATTAACGGTAGAATTATTATTAACAGTGCCGCTATTTTTTTTTTCAAGTTCACTAATTCTATACGGACGTGATGTTGTGTATAATTACATAATTAAATGTATTTATCGCATGCACGTCAATCCTATAAACGTGAGAGTTTCGTTTGCTTTACTCCAATCAAATTTGCATAGCAAATGCATTTTGACACGTCGTCGGTTAACTCTACAAAGGTCCTGGTAACAGTGCAACTCGCTAATGTGTATTTATATTCCCTTGAATAGAGTTTTAGATAAATAGTATCGCAAGTATGCTAAAGTTATATCATGACATAATTTATCAACTTATTATTTCTGTATATTTTTTGTTATTATTCATTGAACGCTGGCAATAAAACATGATTTTTTTTGTTATAACATTGTTATTTTTATGTGTAAGGCCGACCATTCTAAAAATACGAATTATACAATACGGATTCCGACAATAGCAGTTTAATTACATGCGTAAATGCGAATCGCTGTAAACTGATTCCGGTGGTAGCGTATCCGCAGTTCTTTGTATCGTAAATAGAAAAAAAAAAAAAAAAAAAAATCTGTGTACAGTTGTCGATATTACCTTCATTCTGGCCGCGAGCGCGAATTCGTGCGCTTTTAAGGCCGTAGTTGGATGCATTTCGCGGATCGTTACACGCAAAATGCAACTGTTCCTGATTTTCGCGCAAGCAGGGATATTAAAGCCAGGAGTTAATATTTCGGAGCACGAACTTCCATACTTTTTAATATACGAACTCTCTATATGCGAGTCGATCTCTAGTCCCGGAAAGTTATTAATTCCGAAAAAATGATATTCCCCGGTATTAATCCGCGTACCTGCGCCAGTGAGAGCTCGTGAAGCGAGACGAATGTGTGGAGTAATTCGCGCACAAAGATGCAGCTCGGCGAAAAGAGCGGCATTTCTCGAGACAGACATATGTTTTTACATGCTAAAATTTTTCTTTCGGTCGTTTCCCGCGCCCGTGTAACGCGGCAGCTGAAAATTGCAATTCGTATCCACATAGTTGACAGGTGCATTATTGCGGGTGGAGGACGCAATTAATTATTAGCTAGCTTAGGTAATTGCAAATATATGTACTCGCGTCTGGCGCTCCGTATCGGGCGCGTCGAATTTCGATCGGTATTAGGGATCGGAACGGGATATCATTTCGGTGAGTTCACATTTTCACGTAATTCCTGATGCCGTCGACACTTTGGAAAGCCACGGTTTCATCGGTTTCGCTTCACCCGATCCCAGCGATCTCCTACATCTCCTTTTCAAATGTATAGAACATAGAATGAAAAATGAAGGATTTAGCACTTTTAAGCATATTTGTATCTTCATTAATGTAACGTACTACTGTTCATTAGCTGCTTAGGTATCTCGCAATCTCGCAACTGTTTTTCGTCGAAATTCTAATTCAGATCGTGATTACTCATACGTAGATTTACGATTTCAAATTCATAAGATTGAAGACTCAAAAAAATGTTTGCGCAAATGCGGAATGCCTGAAAGGCGCGACTATCGTTTCTGCAACGAGGTTGGCAGCAGATGCCAAGTTAAATATTTTTCACTGCCAAAACAAATTATTATATTTGCCAATCAATTTTAATAATTGTTACATTCCAGCTCTTCGTGCAACTATAATTTAGGCAACTATAACAATTGTATACTAATTTTAAATTGGTATTTACGAAAAGAAATATATCCGCCGCTTGCGTAAGACAAAAACATGATCTACCTGTTTGTAATCACTTAAATTGTTGCACACACACACACACACACACACACACACACACACACACACACACACACACACACACGCGCCGCG
>NW_017305299.1:445876-449781 GCF_001594115.1 Trachymyrmex septentrionalis
CTTTTTATTAGCGCCATTCTCTATTATAATGCTATGCTATACTCTGTAAATTTCGGATTAGAAATTCTCGTTAACGAGATCGAGTGTGTTGCGGCGGCTATGTTCTAAGTATATCCAAGATTGCATTAAGGAATGCCGAGACAAAATTGAACCTGCTCGTGGAGTGGACGAATAATTGGGCCAGAAGAACAAAACGCCGAAAATGAATCTTCACATATACGCATATGTAGAAGTGTATATACCGAGAATAAATGTAAAATAAGCGAACCAGAAGGGATTTAAAAGTTGAAATGTCACGGCGCGAAATGCCGTGATCGCTGGAACGGAAGAGCAGAACGAATCTGGTATCGAATGGTCACGCTTTTTCGAACGTTACGCGAATGAGGCATTCGAAAAAAAAAAAATTGGATATAACTCCGCACACTTTTTCTGTCTCGCGCACAACGATTCCCATAAATATTAGTTCAAGTTAACTGATATTTAAATGATTTCTCTCTCTTTGAGAGCACAGAATCAAAAAGAGACGGAGAACCATTTAAATCTCAATTCTTTTAGCTTAATTATATCAATGAAATCATTTTTATGGGAACAATTCCGCATTGTAGGGCGCAATCTGTCAACACGTGTGTATACGGAGTGTTCGTCGAACCTCACGAGTAGTTGTAACGCATGTGCGAAAGAGTTGATAGGTAGTCGATAATTATACGGATATATCGAGTATATCTGTTAGAAGTAGAGGCAGCGTAAATCACATTCCTACGTTGCATTCAAGTCACGCTGCGCGCGTCGCGTTGAAGGAAATAATGAATTTTCCACGAGTCATCTGTTTATCGTTGCGCAATAACATTCGCCAGCATTTGTAGTCATGGCGCAATCATCATTTGCGAATCAAGATTTTGGCAATAATGAGCGTGAATTTACGCTACTTTTACAAACAAAAAAAAAAAAAAAAAGAAAACGATGTAATTGCAATCGCCGCTTAAATTGCATTTATGTCACTTACTGCTAGAGCGGTCGATTCTTATTAGCGTAGTGGCGATAGATTTTTCTCGCCTTTCAATGGGCATGATTCGCTACCGTTCTGGACGAAATTCTATACATTATACTATTTTTATTCCACAAAGAACATCATTATCGTGGCTTCACAGTACGCTGCAATTGATGGAGGAAGGTGGGGAATATGTGATGTTATAGTTTATGCATATAAAAATATTGAAATATGTTTTCCCCATTTTATATAAGCATACATTTTTTTTTTATGTATCTATTGAATTATTTATTGAATTTCATGAACGAAAAAAAAAACGCGCAGATAAAATCATGTTTTAAACATCTCATATCACACAGATGAAATGAATAAATACATATTATTACCTTCCCCTTCATAATAGGTGTCAAAGCGCTAAAACAATGATTGATCTCGGAATTATTTACTATGATGTGGCAGGGAATAGAGTGGCTTGATCGTGTATTCTGAAGATTCGCGGTGGAACAATAAAGGAAGAGATTGTATTCGCTAAATCGTAGGACCGTGCGATATGCGACGCCGACACGACGTCGGTTCACCTCGACGTCGGGTGCTCCTTGACGGCCACCCGGCAAAGTCGCAGACTCTCAGACACTGGTGGACAGGAGTGAATAGGATATTCGTCGGGAAAACTTCGCGCTATGAATATTTATGTACGCTTTACGATCTCGCGCGCGCACACTCGAGAAGTCCGGCGAGTCGACGACGAGTCGAGGACATAGGATTTGTGCGGTCAAGTGTAAGTACGTACTCAAATGTATAGAGAACGAGAGAGCGAGAATGAGAGTGAAAGAGAGAACGAGAGAAAGAAAGAAAGAAAGAAAGAAAGAAAGAGAGCAGGAGAGAGCGAGAGAGAGAGAGAGAGAGAGAGAGAGAGAGAGAAAGACACACTAACGGTCGGTGTCTTTTGAAATCAAAAAAGGAACAAATCCGTATGAAGCTGTTGCCGAGGATGCCATATAATAAATGCGCTATTTTATACCGAGCAGCCTGATTAGACGCAAACTGTCCCTTCCCCTACGTTCTTGTACACATTATATTTATTATTGTTCATGTTTACTAGAATGAATATATATATGAAACAGAGATTATTCCCTGGATATCTATAACGCCTTGAAAAAAAATAAAACAGATACTTTGCGGGACGTCGTTGTGTGTTCATTTGAGCCGACCAGTTTCTCCCCTGACTTCCTCCTAATTGACCTACTTTAAATCTGATTACATCGATCCGTTTAAACGTTGATCAATTCAATTACTCTATTATCTTTCGTTAAATTTACTTGTTGTGAAGTAAGGAAATTCATTTACGATTCTTGCTAATGAACATAGGACGATGCTTATTCTTTGGAGAATATATATAGTCGCGCTATAGGCGACCCTAACTTCTTCCGGGTGAAATTAGCATTGTTAGTCGTCGAATCGATAATGCAGTTTGTACTTTATATAATTTCTTCCTTCCTCTTCCGACCAACGGAATTGGTCCGCAAGGTAAGCAGGCAGTTCGGTAAAGATGCTAATTAACCAAGTTTCACAGTCTTAACAAAGTTTTTCGATTAGCCAGTAAATTGTTATACGATGCGGGCCTCTCCTGCCATGGCGGTGGGCAGGCTCGCCTATTATCTTCCCAAACAAACCTAAAATCGTACCGGTGAAACGCAGCAAAATAATAGGAAGCCCGGAAGTTTCGTCGTTAAAATTTGTCGAGAAAGTGCTGAGAATCAATTGGCAAGCCGGCTACGTCTTCAGAAAGTTAGTCAGCACAAGTCTTGACACCTGAGACAGCGGAACTTCCCGTGGCTTTCAGTGGGAACGCAATTACAAGCAGCGGAGTAAAAACAAAGCTGAGATTTTCTTAAGTTACAACAATTGCAGCAAAACGGAATTTCAAAAGTATTACTTTAAAATATTATTGAAGCAGTGAAGTATTGTATATAACAGTAATGTAAAAATCTGTGAAAATTTTATCAATTTTGTCAAAATCATGTTTCGATGGAATCATAGAAATATTCAATACAAGAATAAAATAAATATAAAAAGAAAAAATATTCGAAAAGAATTCTGAAGGGAAAAAAAGAGGAAATATCTTTCGGAGTAATCCCTACAAGAATTTCAACGTCATTATAGCGTAATATAAAGAAAAAGAAGTCGTCCGTATAGTCGATATAAGGACGCACGATGATATAATTTGCGGGATTTCGGTTTGACAAATCGTTTTCGTAACAAACCCAGTGATATTATAGCGCTCGTTCCACATCCTTGACTTTCGTCCCGCTTATCACCGCGATCTGACACGTCTCTCTCTCTCCGGCTGTCGAAACCACCCCCGAGCAAGCACCCCTGGCTACGGGGCGGAACAAAAAGAAATAAACGAATACGCGGTGTGTGCGTGACGTTGTTATATGTATACGCAGGTGCGTGCAACAAGCGAATGACGGCTTCGATGCGCGATTCAGGGAAATCCCGAAAATCCTGGATCCGCGAAGGACGACGTGCCTGGCAAGAGCAAATCGTTGATTTCGGTGACAAGATCGCGTTCCGCTTCGTCGACAAGCTTATTCTTTCGACAAATCATGACTCTCTCCCTTTTTGATCCCATATCCTTGCTCCTGCTTTTCTTTAGAGCGATCCAATTTCGAGAAATGCCATCGCCTCGCTGTTCCATCGATCATTTAGACCACAGTGATGTTGAACATTCTCAGATTTTTCATCAAATTATTGTAGAAACTTTATAACTTTTAATTATTCAAATCACTTATTCTACATTTTATTGCTAATATATCAGAGGAAATAAAATTTTTTTAAAAATAATGTGTCAATATATGTGGCTTAAACAGGCGTGAATAAATTAAGCAAGTTTTTTAAAGTACTTAAAGTACTT
>NW_017305299.1:449881-455472 GCF_001594115.1 Trachymyrmex septentrionalis
GTTTTTAAATAATGTGTCAATATATGTATGTGGCTTATACAGGCGTGAATAAATTAAGCAAGTTTTTTAAAGTACTTAAAGTACTTAAAGAGCTCCCGTAGACATCTCATACAAATGTAGTTTACAGAATTGATTGCAAGGATTGCGATCTTATGTGAGACAAGCAGAACGTTCAAAATAAAAATTAACAAGCATAAGAACCATATAAATTGGAATACGACACAACACTCCGTAATCATGGAGCATAGACTAGAAGTCTCGCACGAATTTGACTGGAACATTATAAAAATTCTTGACAAAGAAAATTATTTAAACATGCGACTATAATGATTTTTATACACAAGCAAACAATTGTTTAAATGTAAAGAATGACACAGAACTTTTAGATTCTTTATTTTCTTCATTATTCTATAAAACTTAATGTTTCCCCCTTTCTAACAATTTATATCAGTAGTTATTTTGTGTTATTTGACACATTTCTCTCATTAGATCCATGACAAGCGTCTACTAACAACATCACAAATATGTCCAATAAAGATTTATATGTAAGTAATTTTTTTTTAAATTTCACTTTATTTGCAAGATTTCTATTCTAACTTTTATTTTAATTTTCATTACTTTATTAGATTTGGAAACTCAATGGAGGTCAGGATGGATGATCAGGTAGACTGTCTTGATGTGACGCGATAATTAATATAATCAACACGTATAATGTAATGCATAATTTGCGATAACTAAACATGTTAATAATGTATATTATATCAACTAAGTTGTTATAATTTAAAAAGTATATATAATAATAAAAGTATATATTATATAATGGCTCAATAAAAATAAATCAATAATGATAAAATAGAAGGGCTACGAGCCAAATAATAACTTTTAATATTCAATAATCAAACATATGTTTTGACAACGATTGTGATTACCAATGTACAAATAAAAATAAAATTAATTTTGGACTATCTTGGAATTTTTTTGCATATTGCCTAATTATATAGATTTCGTTGACGATACAATTTTAACTACAACTATTTATTAATTGACACCATTGGAGCAAAACTGTATGACTTAGATTAAGGTATATATTGTTATAATTTATGTATATTTTTGTAATTCTATTGAGATCATTTTACAATAATACGCATTATTATTATCTTTTGTATATCAGTAATTGTTATAATTTAATTGTAACTATTTTATGACTATATAGATTTTAGTTCTTTCTGTAATTTTATTAAGTTATATTGTGTCCTATTAACAGATCTCAGTTTTTGATTAATATCTGCAACTTCACCAAATGACTATAATATTGTATGACTCAATTATGTACCATGTTTGGCGACAAATACTTATAAGAGAGATTTGTCTAAGAAAAAGCAAATCATGTTAATATTCCTTATTTCATTATAAGAAGAAAGGTTTCTTATTTCTTTTGTAATAATTTTACTCAGCCGTTAAAATGATGTTATTTGTTCAAAATTAATTTTATTTTTATTTGTACAATAATAACACGATAATGACACGATTGTTGTAGAAACATATGTTTGTTTATTGAATATTAAAAGTTACCGTTTGGCTCGTAACTCTTCTATTTTATCATTATTGATTTATTGTTATAATTTGTTATTTATTTTAATGTAGAATTCTTTTCGTTGTTGCATTTCTTATTACTGAAGAGGACCCTAACCGTGGGTTGAAACATTTAATAAATTATAATAAAATATTTAATATTCGCATCAAAATATTTTACGGTTTTTAACGACTTTTTTTACCTTATTTTTTATATATTCTACATTTTCTTTCAACATATTTTATCCTTCCGTTGTACAACGTGAGGTCATCATCAATGTTTTGATTGTCAATTCTGACAGATAAATTTAAATCTGTAAATAAAATATAATCCGACTTTTATGAGAGTAAAACTTGTTAAAACTTCAACAAGCATATCAAAATTTGTTCAGATTTTCATATAATCTGGAACAGTAAAAGAATTTGCTGTTTCTCGAAGACTCCTATTGCTGGCGGAAGAGTTAAAATTCCATATTGTCGGCAGAGGATTAAAATTTTTTAGGATATCATATAAATGTCAAAAATCGTTTTAAGAATAAATAATTCTAGTCATTTTTCTTCAGATCAAAAAATATTTAAGAATAATGAACAGCGTCTGTTGATACATTGAAATAATTACAATACGTTAGTATTAACGTATTAATTTCTTTGCATGATAAAGTTTATACTAAAGTTTATACGCACAAAAACATAGGCGCTTACGAGCGTGTCACACAAATGACTAGTTATTACCCGGAAAGTTTCCCAAAGGACGAATGGAACGGAGCGGAGATTCTGGATGAGATGAGAGTGTGGGCTGTGCAAATTAATTAACTCGCCCGTCGCAGCCTTGCACGACCCGTTTGCCTCAATGGAGCGTAAAAAGGTCATCGGGCATGAGTTATACGTCAATCCTTACGGATCCGCGGCAAGGCGTAATATACGCAGTGGCGGTGGATAAAACGAATGAGGTCCTCGACGGTGGCGCGAGCCGCGATACGTTATCTACTGCGAGAGGGGTTCGAGCCCCTCTGTCCCACTTCTCTTCGTGATAGTCCCAGGTCAACGCAAGGGAGATATATCCAGGAGGTCAGATAAATTTGCCCTGGATTACGCGCCCGTCACTTTCATATTCATTGAAATACTTCACTCGAACAAGCGACCGTATTTTTCCTATCGAACCGCCCGATCACGATCTCTCTCGCTTCCTTCTCGATCGTTTATTTCGGAATAACTATTCGTCAATAAGAGGAAAAACGCGTACGTTAATAAGTAAACAATAGATCGTTCAAAAATCAAAATGGCAGAATTTAAAATAATTATACTCCCATCAATATCCTCTAATGAATTAGTTAGTCCGTTCATTTAAATATGCAAAGATAATTAGTTACAGCCAGTCTTATATATTCATGTTACTTATTTAACCCTTTATTATTCGAGTGTAGTGTGTTCAAGATACTCTCTTATAAATTCGTTAAATTATGAATGTCATTTATATACATTATTACCATTTACACTGAGAGAAAAATGTTTGGTATTTGTAATTATAATTACATATTACTATAATTATGATTATTACTGTTGTGGCGACTCGCCACTAGATGTCTAACGGGACTTGGATTTTCGTGAGTACCACAGCCACACAAATTCCGTTTAAATAGGATAAATCTTGAGCTAAAAATCCTCCAGGCGTCTCCACTACATTGCCTTACTGAGTCCAGTAGTGGGAGAAACAAACTAAACTACTATGATAATAGTAACTATATGTATAGTTCTACCAACAAATGTATATAGTAGGCAACCTAAAATGACTATAATTATAATTATAAAATGGTTGAAATTACCATAAAAATGTTTCAAATAATATAATTTTATAGTTATAATTTTGAGTCAACCATATTTTTTATATACATTTGTTGCTAAAACTATATATAGTACATAGTTATTATTATTATAGTAATCATAATTATAGTAATACGTAATTATAGTTACAGATACCAAACATTTTTCTCTCAGCGTAAATTCATTTCTCAGCGTAATTTCATAATTAAAAAGAATATATTTGCATTTATCTTTATCTACAGGATTTATAAAATATTATCAATCTTTATTTAATTGTAAATGATTAAAAAGAGCAGCAAAAATTGTAATATAATATTAGAAAGTAAAACAAAAATAATATGAGTAATGTTAACTAATAATGAATTGGTAACAAATATATTTGACAGGAAGAGTAAAAAGGCAGGTGCGTTTATCAATTCCTACAAGCAAGACGGAAGTCTGCAGTAATAGACTGTTGAAATGTTCAAAAACCTCATCAAAAAGGATTCCTTTATAAAGCGAATCCCTATTTCAGTCGCAAGTTTCCGGAGGCAATACCGTTCGGTATCGTCTCTGTGACAATATTTATATAGGGAGAAAATACACACATTCGTTTCTTTTCCAACTCCCTTAAATCCTACATTCGATTTTCGAATTGCCATTTGATAAAGTTTCCGAAAGAATTGATTTTTCGCAACGTCATTGCATCTTATCCGGTGGTTAAAAAACCACTGCGTCACATACGTAAATACGATGATAAAAGCAATTATTCACCAGAGCAGCTCTTTGAATTGTATCCTTTTAATAGGGACGTCTCGCTCGAGCGTAACGAATGCTTGTACAAACTCCGAGACAAACGGTGCGTGGCTAGATTTGTTACGTGTCGCCGCGATGAATCGGCATTGTGTTGCGCTGCCACGTGCTGCCGAAAAAAGGGCGAATTATGTTTTTCACCGTGCACACGTAAGAAATAAGGGGGAAAGGGGGAGGGGAAGAGAAGATGACCTTACCCGAGCGAGATTGTCGAGATGCAGGGAGGGTGTTCGGCGAGAAAACATCCGTCGGGATCTACGGGATCGGCAAAGAGTGGTCCTCGACGACGAGGACACTCGGGGACGCGCCTGCACAGAAACGTCAGTCAGGCTTAGGACAGGCGGGATCTAGATGTTATCTAAGAGATGCGGCACCACGGTTGTGCACACAACGGGGTCTATGTATGACGCTACGCGACGGTACGCAACGTACACACGACACGAGTACACGGATGTGTGTGCATACACGGTACGTACATACCGTTAACTAATTATTCCGCATCCCAAGCGCGGAATCGAAAGAGCGCGTCGAATTGAGCTCGACTTTCGACCGCGTCGTGCGAATCGAGCGTGCCCGGCGATCGCTCTTCCGCTCCGGTGCCCACGATGAAAGTAAATCTTTTGGGATAACGGTGACCTGCGACCTGGACGACGGGGCTAAAAGCCGCCCGCCTCCGGATAAGTAATTGGATTTCATAGCGAAAAGTAGCTGAATTCTTTACCGTCAATATTTCATTACTAAAATAGAATTATAGCGAACCTTTATTTTTCCTGCGCGACCACTCGGTCGCTTCTGGATAAACTGTGCTACCTTACAATTTGCTTAGAATCACAATCGGGAATTCTTGCAAGGCGAGATATTATTGGATTTAATAAGCTTTCGATTTTTTTATTCATCCATTTCTAAAAAAGACATATTGATATACTCGAATATATTTATTTTATTATCCCTTTTTCGTAGTGTCGATTAGTTCTTTTGCTGCGCTTACATTTAATTTATTTATATTTACGTATCCATTTAAAATAACACTCCGAAATTACAAATTAAAATTTTAAAACAAAATTAAATTAATATTTTCATTTTGTAGAGTCTTTGATTGTGTTTCTAACATTTATATGACAATTCACTGATTTACTTTTCCATCAATCGCCGTTTGATAGAATACCGAAGTTCGAACTAAGATGTTTGACGTTCTTAGGTTTCTCTTCGTCAAACACTCTAGGAGTTTCGGAGAAACCAGTTTCCATATCGCTTGTATACTATCGTTGCATCCATCGATAAAATAAGAAAATGCTTATTATAGTAGGTATACCGACTAGAACAAACAGCAATAAGTATTTTAAATTCAGAATAAGTTACATAATATACAAAAATTCTTAATAATATTTTATAATATAAAATATTGT
>NW_017305299.1:455606-468826 GCF_001594115.1 Trachymyrmex septentrionalis
GAAATGCCCAGATTGTTAATTGCCAGTTTTTTATTTAAAAAAAAACTGATATATTTATAAATTAATATTTCAATAAAAAATCGATGTTATTATTCATAAAATAAGATGAAAGATTTTATATGTTTTATTATCATATACATTTCCAAATATGAGTTATAATTTTGCGAGTCTAGTGATTGAAAGATGTACATATATTGAGAATTAAAACATTGTCTATAATATAAATTTCCTTGATAAAAAAATAAAATCATATTATATATTCTTCAACAAAATTATATGAATTTGAGTATTAATTTTAACTTAATTGAAACATCGATGTTTGATACAAACAGCGTGTACTATGTACAATGTTCAGCGATGGATTCAGCATCGCTCTGCTATTTAGTTTATACGTATTAGCTGTCCATCACAGAGGTCTCTGAGTGGTTAGTGACCTTGTTTCCATTAATGAACCAATGTATAGGCAAACGGTTACTCAACGATGTGAAAATACGTTACAAACGTATATAACTAATAACGCTTTACGAATAATTATAATCATTCGTCATTGAGATTCATTTCTGAAATAATGTTAGCGTTATTGTTAGAGTTATTACTCTCTAACAGTAAGTACATGTTCCAAATCATTATTTTGCAAAATTTCTATCTGATCACGATCGATATCTGAAACACAAAAGATTAACGTTGAGTTAATAATTAGTTAAGTTTTAATAATTTTTTACTTTTCATTCACATATTATTAATTATAAATGGAGGGAGACAATAATCTTGTAATTTTTTGGCTATTTTAGCTATGTGTATTTAATGCGACGTTAAAATAATCATCATCACCACCGATATTGACACTAACCGTTAGGCTTAACGCAGGAACTGCGCTTTCTATGTGGATTGGCCGCCTGCATACGCCATATTGGCAGTATTCCTCTCTGTTTCGCCTCTCGTTTCATCCTCCCTTTGGCAATTCACTGCTGTAGCCGATACCGAGATGAAGAGACTGGTAGCAAGAGAAGGAGGAGAGAGAGAGAGAGAGAGAGGGGGGGGGGAGGAAGAGAGGAAGCTCCCGGGTATCTATCGGATAATTAGCCGGTGATTACGTGGCAGTCATTTGGGCGGATATCAGTACCCTCGACCTCACCCCTCGATCTCATATCCTCAGGGAAGAGGGTGGATGCCGAAACTCAGTCAACCTGTACTGTCCTGTCGTATATGTCTCTCTTTCTCTCTCTCTCTCTCTCTCTCTCTCTCTCTCTCTCTCTTTCCTCTCTTTTCTCTCTCTTTTGTTACTCTCTTGATTTTTGATTTTATCTCTTTACTCTCTTCGCTTTTATTCTCTTTTCTTTCCTATACTCTAATTTTTTCTCGCACACTCTTTCTTTTCGCTTCTCTCTCTCTCTCTCTCTCTCTCTCTCTTTCTCTCTGAATTTCACTGTTCCATTCCACTTTCATCACACTCTCTCTCTCAACCATACATTGCATCGGACCACCCTTGCCCGCACTTCCTGCATCTCGTTACTGACGCCCAATGCACCGCTGGCGCTTGCATTATAGTTAGTGGTTTTGAGTATGCGTTCGTATATGCTCACACGCATAGATACACGTGGAGAGAGTAGCGGAAAGCCGTAGGTGTGTATACTGTGCGCGTCGAATAGTTCGAGAATAGTAGCCCCCGGCGGTGACCGAAGAGAGAGAAGACCAGACGAGGCGCACCCGACGCCGTCAAACAATCTCATTATCATTCGATTCACGATAATAGAGAGAGCTGATGTTCCCGCCCACTAAAGGACGCTTACATCACTACCTTCCTTGTCGTTGCTTCCGGTGTACGGGATAACGTGTCTCATCAAAAGAGAAATACAGCTTAGACAGCTCATACTTTGATAATACTCAGTGTCTTTAATAACGTATAATGGAAGTATACAGTGAGTGCAAAAAGTATTCGTACAAGGACATTTTTTATAAAAAAACATCTTATTTGTAGAAAATAAACATTAATTAGCAATTTTATATAATAAATACATTTTATTCTTACAAACAAGCTTCGCATGTATTCTTGATTGTAGAAGCTAAATTTCTCGACTGTACGAATATTTTTTGAGCATCCAAACAATACAATTTTTAATTTTCCCTTATTTTTTGGATATATTTTCTATTTATAATTAATACACATCTTTTCGATATATATAATTTTAAAAAACATACAGTCTACTTTAATCTTTATGAATAAATTGTTAATTATCTAGCAAGAAATGATCGTCAATTAAACGTTGAATCGACGAAGCCTCAAGAGCCCTGTACATTTCTTCATCGATTTTACGAATTGAGCGAACCCGTTAGTCAGTATAGATCAGGTATAATCCTTAAAGGGAAGTTGTCCTAACAACACCAACAACAGCAACAACAACAGCAACAGCAACAGCAACAGCAACAGCAACAGCAACAGCAACAGCAATAGCAACAGCAACAGCAACAGCAACAACCACCAGCCACCAGCTTCTTGTAGGAAACAGTTCTCAGTATCTCCGGATAGTCCGCTGTGATACTCCACGATACTCGGCAAAGCGTAAAGCGAGAGGAGTTCCTCCTCGAGACGACGTATTCGCTTCGTGTGGCCGTAGAGTGAGTGACCTCGAAGACCTGGACGAGATCTCTTCCTCGTACGCAGTCAGAATCAGCGATACGCAATCGTGAGGATTGTTTGACACTTGAACGTGCCGCAGGTGGAGCATACGAGATACATCGCAAATATGGATCGAAGACGAGATCTCGCATATTCCTGTCTGAATTACAAAGAAATCGGAACGACTTTTTCGTCTTGCACAATCTCGATTATAACTCTTCATAACGAATTTACCAAATGTTTGCAAAAAATAAATGCTGACATAATTCTATCGAGAACATGTAGTAATTACAAATAATTGAGATAAGAAAATTGGAAGAAAAGAAAAATAAAAGAGAACAATTATCGAAATGTTTCAACGATACAACGATAATAATGAATGACTTTGGTTTTCTTCGGAAATCGTGCGCGGCCAAAATTAGACATTCTGTATAAATTACTGATTGTGTGGCAAGTTTCGTTGAAGTAAGGAAATAATGCTAGTTTAATTTCATTTACTTGCTCTCCGTACACCTTTTTCTCTCTCGCAGTTGACTGCATCGTTTTTCATGCACGAAATAAAAAATTTAGATACTGAATCCGAGTATGTTTGGAATAATCTTGCGTTATCGAATTTAAATCTATTAAATTGATGTTGAAATCATCGTATCGATATCGATTCGACATCAATTCGATGACACATTTCTCGTTTGGATAACATTTTATTATTTAAAAATAAAATTTTTTTAAAAAATATTTTCTCTGTACGAATACTTTTGCATTCACTATATATAATTCTAGTAGGAATAAGTAAAGGACAATGTGAATAGCTGATCATTTGTAGAATATGTTTTTATGGTATAATTTTCTTGTATCTCGACATTCATCTTCTTAAATGTCTTCATAAATGTATTAACAAATTTGCACTGTGTTGTCCTTTAAAAGTTTGCGAGGCACTTTTCAATACTTTTAAAAAGCTTTCTGGCTTAGTTTATTGGATGTGTTGCGACGTAATAGTTTTTTTTAGAGAAAAAGAGAGAAAGCTACTGGACGCAACGCTGCTAAAAAATTACTTATTTTGGAAACTGTGGAAAAGGGTATTTCAAAAATCGAATGTAGGATTTAATAGAGGCAACGACAGAAAATGACTTTGTCCTACGTAAAAATTGTCAAGGGCCGAATGAGAGCGCCTCCGGAAATTCGCGACTAAAATAGAAAATAGCTTTCAACGAGATTATTCAGCATTACAACAGCTGCACAGCTTGCAGACTTCTGTTTACAAATAATATATATATATATATATATATATATATATATATATATATACATATATATATGTATAAACCCCATCAGTTTTTCCGTCTCGTAATATCGGTCGACAGTGATTAATTTACTCTTATTACTTTATTGAACTCGGCCGGCGATCTAAAGTCTAAACGGTTAAGTCCGTTTGAACGACGCATGGCGAGCACAAAAAGAAAGAGCGCGAGAGTGGTACATGCTGTAGTGGGGAAGTAACGCGCGGTGCAATTAAATAATTTAAGAGTCGTGGCGAGGAGAGCCGTATAGCCGGGCGCACGCGACGCGGACCTCAAGAGTGCCACCACATGTGGGCACGATGTAATCAGGGAAGTTAATTGAAGGTCTCTCGTCTCTTTCTCTCCTGTCCTGTGCTACCCTATCCGTCTCGCGCTCGGCATAGGTCTCTGGGTGATACGCGCTCTCGAGTGTACTCCCTCTTGGGGGCACGCGCGGCTCTACGCGCACTTATTCTACGCGGCCTCAAAGTCGAGCCGATTGACTCATTCACCGGGAATAAAAACACAACAAACTTGTCGGCGAAGTTGAAGGGGGAAGGGACGAAGAACGTCGAGACGCTTGACGACACGAAATGAGAAAGAGAGTCGGGAAGAGAGAGGGAGAGAAGCGTTCCAAGAACGGCAGAGTAATCGCGCGGTTCCGCGTGACGTCACGAGCAGAAGGCATTCAGATTGAAGAGCGCTCGATGACTCTCGAGATTTGTATTGCCATTAATAACGAGGCGGGGGTGAGCCACATTCGCTTGCCCTGTCGCACGCCCCGACGTTCGTTGTAGACGTGTACCACACATACAAACGTTACGATACTGTTCGAATATTTTCCAAATATTACATTTCAGGATCGTGAGGGAGAGATCCTCAGCAATCGTAAGATGATCTTACGACTCTCGTATCGTCCGTGTTCGATGCATTTGCAGAACGATGTCGGTATAATGTTGTCGACGGTACATTTTCCGGCTGTCTTTTCATTGTCGACTCGCTGCCTCGCTATCCAGCCGACACTCACCCGCAAATATAATTACTGCCGTTTAAGCCGCTTCCATTGTGTGCGGAACGCTTGACTTACCCGACGTCGCGCACAACCGCCGTAGGATGCACAGAGGGAACACGACGGCTAGGGGTTGCGACGGGGATGGAACGAAGTTTCGGCGAGAGAGTGAGGGGGCTTTCTCGTTTCTGGGCACTCGTAGCCACGTGTATTGTTCGTCGGAGTTGAAATCGATGCCGTCATAGACGTACAGTCGATTCTCACGTCGGTCTCCATGGCGCCAATCAACTGAGAGGCATATTTGTTTCGCGAGAAAAAAAAATCATAGGTTCCCGAGTCTTCGATCTTAGACTTCAAAGAAATGTGCGATTAGAGTTATAAACTACATATATAATTTCTATTTTTTTTGTTTTCTTCTTATATTTACTTTGATTATAATTGAATCGAAATACCTTTTTAACCTGATAGGAACAGAGTAACTTTTAGGATGTCTTTATATCTCAGTAGCGAGAAAAATGTCGATTATTGTAAAATATTCTTTTGTATATATATATATATATATATATTTTAACATACTTTCTTTTTTAATAACTATTCTTTGGAATAATTAAATATGCAATTTCATTAAAAATCCGTAATAAAAAAAAGTTATATTAATTAACATCTTTATTTTTCTAGAAATACTGTCATGATAAGCTATTATTAAGTGCTTATTCCGTTTAATATTTAGTTTCTATTTATTTTTTTCAGAAAATTGTGATTAAATCCATATCTAGAATATTCTCAAATACTAATAAATAGAAAAATTAATAATGTATGTGCTGTTAATAACAATAATTTTAATTGGGGTGTAAAAACTCGCCAAATGATTATTTGCGTAAAAAGAAGTATGTGATTGCTTTTGAATTAATCATCTAGATGTCGATTATATTTTGAAAACTAAGTAATATATTCTAATCAAACAGTTTTAAGAGGAATGTAACAAAAAAATGAAATGTAATCTTGGAAGCAATTGGGGTACTAAAACGCATTATTTTAAAAGCGTTATGAAGTTCTCGGTTAAAATGATAGCATGGATTTCTTCTTAGACGCCAAATTGTTTCTGCGGAAATCCGCAGCCGTCATTTCGCACGTTCCCTGGTTACACCATTCGTGCATATCTCTCTGCTCCCCATTTTTAACGCATGCGTGAACATCGTATGTCATTTCGCAGGCTGGACGCGGAACAATGCGATGCCAAAAGGGCGGAAGAAGCGCGACGTCACACCGACAGCAAAATTATGTCATTATCGCTATCGTTGAAAGCTTTGACAGCGTAGAAATATCATTAATTTCTCATCGGATATTTTGTGGTAAGCGCATCCAATTCGTACATTTCTCTCGCATTTACTGTTATAAAAAGGATTTGTAAATATGACATTTTTTGTAATGGAACAATTTCGGTATACTAAACATTCACTCTGGTTGTTAATCCGCAAAGAATGTTTTAGAAACAAATGACATTTCTATAGTTCTGCAACTTCTAACAATCAATCTGTAAAGGCTTTCGTTATTAGATGCTCTCTCGAAAGGAGCTTTCGCCCTTCACATTTTGACGAGTGCTTCATTTACTGACTGTCAAAGATTAGGTGCAGAAAAAAAAAACCTTTCGCGAAGAGAGAAGCTAGCCGTGTCTCTGTAGTCACTCATTGCTGGGGTTGGTTTGAAGGGGGTGAAGCCAGGCAACAGGAATGCAAGCATCTGTTTCTGTATCCAGGTTTCTCATCCGCCTTATTGCCATCGCCGTCCTTTTTCTCTCATCGTATCGTTTTCTCCCATCTCCTTTTCCTTTCTCCATTGCTCTTTTGTTTCGAAGCTGCGAAGTTGTAACCTTTGTTTCCTCAACGAAGAATAAAGCAACGACCGTACCGCGCCATTATATTATTAAAAGAGCATTTAGAAAGAAACTTTTACACACATTTTTTTATATGAATAATTTTATTTTATAACAAAAAAATTACAAATTTTATATTTCAATTAAAATTATGAAAAAATACCAAAGTTACAAAAACGTTAAATTTTTGGCTAAGTGATTTTATTCAACAAACGCTTTTGGTTTTTTAGAATACGAAAAATATTATTTACATATTTATTCTTTTTCGAGACAAATCACTCTCATTCTACATTTGCTATTATTAATTTGGATGATATTTTTTATGTTGTAGTTATATTTGATTAATCAGAAAAAAAATTTTGATAAACAGAAAAACATCGTATATCGGAGTAATGCAATATGGCAGCAAATTTTACGAAATAACTGCAAAGTCACGATGACGCCGAACATGGGTAGCAATAAAAGAGCAATTTGCGTGCATTGGAATAGTAAACAGAATTGCATGAGAATAACGACATAATTACTCGCATATTCCTAATAGGATTTTGATTTCAATTTCGTCTAGAATCAATGAGGAATGTTTGATTTAATCTACCGAGAACAATTACGCTGCGCAATTTAACGGCGTTTTACAATATGATATAAAGCAGCTGATTCGAAAGCACTCAGGCGGCGAGTACTCGAGAGATTGATGAAATACGGGTTAAATAATTAATAGAATTGTCCAATGCACCGGCATCGTTTTATATAATATCACGTTACGGCGATTGATTAAGCGAGATTATCAACAAAGTTACTCGATTTGTTACATTGTTGCATTTTATCGTAAACGAACGTTTTAGCATAAAAAGACGAGCTTCAAGGCATAATAATTTAATTTTAGAATCATTATTTTCAACGTACTTTTTTACGTACATCACACTCCATACTCTAATAATAAATGCATACTAAGGGAATATTCATAACTGCGTTATAAAACTTCAACGATATTTTCCCACATTCGCTTTTCTCATGTCCGCTAATCAAACTTCCATCAGCTTCAACTTTTTTTATCAGTATTCTATAATTTTTATCTGCAACGTCTCTCTTTTTCCCCTCTCATTAGCATTAAGTAACAAACACGAACAACGCCGTTACGATATCAGAAGTTTGTTTGCAAAATTGAGTGTGAGTCCCTCCGGCGTTTGTAAGTAGTTCGGGACATTCTGATCGGTATATCGTCTGGATGATCGGTCAGGTGAACGAAATGCTTGTACACAGTTACACACAGGGACCCCAGGAAACGAGCTTACTGGTGCATTCTGGGTCCGCTCTTTGGCGAAGGCAGGCGAAGGTTCCTCTCGCGCGCGTGCAGCGGCTCCCGCGCGTTCGTTCGTCTGACGCTTAATACCGGTTTCACGGCTTGATAAGCCGAAGCGTGTAATTTTGCAGCGGCTCCGGAGTCGGATAAGCACCAGGTTTTCTAGTTAAGTGGACCACAAAATTCGGGGAAGCCTATATAAGGCTTTTCGAGGTAGACGGCGATCAGTTGAGCCGCGGAGCTCTGTGATACAACATCGGCATATCCGAGCGGAATTTTAACGTATTCTCGCGTATTTTTCTCCATCCGAACTTGAAGCAAAACTTAGAAGCAAAGATTATTATCAGTGAATATAGCTGTACGATTCGAATATGCATTTAGAATATCTCTAAGGATTTCATTATCTATTCATTATATATTTGCTATGATATATCAAAGATGGAAATGCGTATTGACGATGGATAGAGAGAGAGAGAGAGAGAGAGAGAGAGAGAGAGACAGAGGGTAAAAGGGTCGGGAGAGGAAACGCGTGAGAGACGTGCGGGGCAAAGGCATTCCGCCGATTCAGGGATGTAGACAGGAAGGATGTTCGTCGAGTGCCATCAACTTAACTTGTACCATGGCAGAGCGAGCACGTTCCCGGAGCTCCTTGGACGAAGAGAGCCAAGCCGGCATAATAAGCTTTGTGCATCGACTACCCGGGAGAGATCCCTCTCACCGGGTGGGTTGAAGAGCTAGCAGAAGCATCAGCGTCGGCAGCAGCAGCGACAACGACGAGGAGCAATAATAAAAGGAGCCTTTGCCTTCTTTTTCACGCTGCTGCTCGTACTCGTGCCTACGTACGAGCAATCGGAAGATCGAGGATCCTTCGGTCAGCTTAGTAGTGCGCGGTATTCTGCATCCTCTCAACTGAGTATATGCGACACATGCCATCGAAAAATGCGGAAAGTTAATTACGACTTTGCCGTCTACGATGTGTCTCCAGCTTTCATAACTTTTTTGTCAAACTTTGCGTCACCTAAAGGTATCATCTAGGGTATAACGTCTATGCAGAGAGAACATTCAGTATCATAACACCTCCATTTTTTGAGAAGTAATTTACTAATTTCTTTTTTTTTTTTACATGGAAAAAATAATTTTCTGAAATATTAGGTTGGAACGAAAATTTGTAGCGCTACTTCATTTGTCATATCATGTCTATATTAAAAAAAAAAATGAATTATACTATTCGACAGAGCAAAGTTTTAGCTTTAAAAATTTGTTTTCTTAATTGCGCGATACAATAATTTTTAATAAACAGTTAAAGTTAAAATGTTGAGCAGTAACAATAAATCTTAGGAATATTAAAAAAAAACCATTTTGTAGAAAGAACTTTAAGCTTTCATGTTAGAAAATCAAAAATTTTCGCAAATTTTTTGCACGTGACAGATTCATGAAATAAGAAGAAAATCATTTCGTCCTGTTCGTAATTTTCTATATATAAAAACAGAAGCTCAAAAGCATAGCATCTTTCGAAAGTGAAGATTTTAAGCTTTAAAACTCTTTTTAAATTTAAATTTCGTTCGTTTTTAACAAACTTACAGCTGTCTGAAGTTCTTAACACTATGAATTTCTTGATTGAATCCAATATCTAAAAATATTGCTAGATACAGATCTGAAAATAATTGTTGCATCATTAAAATAATTATATAGGATGTTCAAGATGGTTGCTAGAATTGCAAAACTTTTGCAACATTAATTATCATGCACCCTAACATCATTATTTTAATAATCCAATAAATTTTCAGATCTATCTATATTTTCAGATTCAGTAAAATCTTTAGATTTTGGGTAGGAAATTTTCAGATAACCCTTCTTTTCGTGTAGACTGTGAAAATTATAGAACGCGAAACTAACGCGTATCTTATCAATTATTGTTATTGTTATTACGATAACTAAAAAAATGTTGTGACAAAATTGAATAGGTACATGTCATTTAGTTTAACTGCGGATTTTGCTTTATTCGGCGTATGTAATTTCCAACAAAACTAAATATTGTTAATTACTGTTCAATCAATATTATTAGTAGATATAATTAGCTGCCAGCAGTGAAATAAAAAATATATATATACCAAGAGGTCTGACGTAAGAGGTTATCATCCTTTGCTATCGACACAATGTTACGAGAATACGCTCTTCTTGTAACTTTCTGTATTTATATATGACATGAACATGTTACGTATGAAGACATGGTGAAATGATGCGGAGGATTCCGATATCCGATACACTTTCTGGCTAATCGAATTTTTTTATTCACGTGTATATTTTTCACACAGTACCGATAAGCCGCTTTGCCTACGTGGGATGTGCACTCGTTCGTACGTTCGCATAATTCTGCATCGCATGATCGAGCTAAATATTACACGATGCACCATCATCTAGACTCGAGATTAATCGACTCTGGCGGACATTGGTTGTGAATATCTGTTGACGGCGTGCTGGGGTTGTAAGTGGGTTAAAGGCACTGGTAGTTGTTTAGGGGGATAAAGTGCATAGTTTGCTTGCGCTTTGGAAACAACGGTAAGTGGTTCGCCTAACGAAGTGGATTTGATACAAGCCCTCGCGAGCAGGATTAAGTACAAAGAAAAGGCATAATCTAAGTAAATCGTTATAATAACCGATATATACATATACACACTTGTCTTTTCTAGTTTATAAAATCTACAAGACAAAGAACGGCTTTAACTAAAATTAAAGTTAATTAATATTGAATTGTGTTCAGCAGAGAGAAAGTAGCTTTGTAACTGTTGTAAATTCCTTTAATATGATTAATTTATACATTTAACGAGGAAGTAAAAAAAAGCGATTAAAACCAATTATATTAAAGAATTTTATAAACGCAGTCATTAACCTTACGTTTTTTAAAATATGTTGTATTTTTTTTTATAGAAGGAAAAATTTTACAGCAGTTACAAAATTATTTTCTCTACTGAACATAGCCAATAATTTTATGTCTTAAAAAATGTTGTATTTTTTATAGAAAACTAGTAAATTCGTAATACAAAAAAAAAAGAACTATTTAAACTGAAGTTAAAATCAATAAATGTTGATGAGATTAAGTCTATGTCTTTAATAAGTTCATTTTTGTATAGATTGTTATCCGCAAATTCTAAATATAGACATGAAAGGTTATAATACAAGGAGATCGGGACAAGCGTGTGCGGTCTTTCTACAAATGTCATCGAAGAAAATATGTCCATTAATCGAATCGAGAACTCATTATGCCACGTTATATTGTCAGGACCATCAACGAGTCTAGTGACAGTGAGTTCGAGCACGATATTCTATGCCTTTTCTCTCGTTTCATCTTTCGAGCTATCGGTCTTACTTAATTCTACAAAGTACCGAATTGACGGGATCCTAACTCGGATCGGTGGCGTCGAGCAGCGAGACGGCTGAAGTACTCGTTGATTTTCCTTTTTCATTTTATTCGATATGATCTGTCGCGGCATTGTACTCATTGAAAACGAGTCAACCGCACGCAAGATCAGGAGCTGGGCATCACGAACGAGAGTAGATCATGGAGGCTTCGGCTTGTTCGCGATGACGCCGCAATGGTGGTAGTAGTAGTGGTGACGGTGGGTAGGTCGTTGCGGTGGTTGGATGTATGGTTAGTTGGCAGGTAGGTAGGTTGGCTGACTGGTTGGCTGGATCGTTTCCCACTCCAACTAATGAAAGGAGATTCGTAGCAGGGTCTGGAGGTTGTCCGTTTGCTCGAAGTTTAAAGTCGATATGTCCTCTTCGTCATGAATCACAACGAAACAGGATGCAGGGACCAGGGTAAGGGAGGAACTATGAGATTATCCATCTCTTCATGATAGAATGTAAAAGAAAGATTCTAATTTCGTTTATTTATAATTTTCGCTCACGTAAAATCTGCTTTATTTGCATTTGTGTAATTTATATCGATCGAATACATGCAGATGGAATGTTATAATTATCGTGTATATAATATTACTTTAATTGATGTGATTTAAGATAAGATACTTTCGCTTAAAAATGTACTCAATTAATTATACTTAATTATATTGTACTTAAACAATTATATTTATTTAAATGCCTTCAAATGGTCTTGAGTGCTTTCTTATATAATACTACGTGTATAGTCCTTTAAACTCATTTTTTGCAATAAATTTATTTACAGATTTCAATATTCATTCAGCATTATTAAGATCGTTCGAAGATGCTTATGATCATCAAATTGTTAAATAATTAATTTAACCTGTAATATTACTGCGGTAGTTCAGTGGAGTTTGCGTTTCAAGACTGAACCATTATTTCAGTGCGCAGTTTAAAGGACTACATACACGTATTGTAGTATCAGTATAAATTCACATAGAATTTTATAAGAGCACTCAAAATCCAGTTAGATCGACTTAAAGACATTTATTTTCTATTGGTTATATACTCACATATACGGTCCTATGAGTATATTCTTATTATTAGTTTAATATTGTATATTTATTTATTGAAGTAATTTCATTAAAAGCGTTCAGTTATGATAAACATTATGAGTTCTTTGAATAAATTTCCAAGGTAATTTTTTCACAGTACATTGCTTATGTACTACGAATTATATCTACCTATGTAAAAGTCTAAAGCTCTGAAAAACACACCTCAGCAGTATGCAAATTAATATCTTTACAAAATTTGCATTAGGGTGAATATTGATTCATGAGAACGCAAGAGCTTCGAGTATTTGTTAATATATTATGAACAATATGGAATGAGAACGGTACAGCTGCCCGCGCACAAAAACAAAAAGACTCGTGAAAAATTACATTTGTCAGCAGTATTGTATTGTCGAGTAATACATGGATTAATAAAAATATATTTTATGTCATTTAATTGAGAGTCGTTTTATCCTTCAACTAGATTAATACTTTTTAATATTTGTTTTAATATCGAATGAAGAATAGCAGCACATAAAATTGTAGGGACAATAAAAAAAACAATCAACTGAAAACGAGCGGCGTATTCTCTCTGGCGCAATAAACGGATTTAATATCTTAAGTAAATTATACAATATCTACGAAAAAAATCAATATTATGTTTCTGTTATAGATTAAATCTAATTAAGATGTATTACGAATAATTTTTTCTTA
>NW_017305299.1:469423-478250 GCF_001594115.1 Trachymyrmex septentrionalis
CTCGCGATGCTCTTGACGGGGGGTTGGATCGGCGCGAGGTTCCATGCGCGTAGAAAGAACCGCACCACCGCGGCACCCGTCCACACGCAGCACAGGCCGCCACATGCGGCTGGCGGCATGCGACGACTCGCGCGCGATTTTTATGCTTTTGCGTTCGGCATTTCCGCTCCCGTTCGGGAGAGGAAATATTTCCCCGCTCGCGATATTGACATCATGAACCTTGCCTCTTAAGACTCCGCGGAAATCTTCTGATTCGAAGGAAATCGTGAATTGTCATGATTTTTAATTGGAAATTGTTTCGCAAAGAACTTTCGAGTTTTTTTCTACTTTTCGCTGTAGCGGAGATTATCTAACGATAAAAATACTTGGGAAATTTTCGAGAGAAATACGGAATTTCTTCCTAATTTCCTGCTTTATTGTCATCTCTAGAACTTTATTTATGTCTTTTGCTAATTATTTTTATGTTATAAATAAATAAACATCATAAATTATGGTCTTGTAATGTGATTTTTTTATCGTTGTATTTATATTTATAACGTTATCTCATTATTTGTTACATAATGTGTGTGTGTGTGTATATATATATATAGCGAATAAATATTTTATAATTATATATAACTATATACGTATTTTATGTTACGTACGTATGTTTATAACATTGAATATAATCATGCCTTCGAATGGATGAGTACGTAGTATTGGAGTGGCTTTTGAGTGCATTAATGAGAGAAGAGGGTGTGCGTAATTTACTGACGAAGAGAACAGGTAAAGAGGGAGAACAAAGGGGAGACCTGTAATAGGCAACAGGCGTACTACATACCTACCCGATATATGCTGGGGTGTCTCAGCGCAATTTAATTTGTCGTTTAAGTACGCGTATTACATTGTGGTGCTCATTGCAACGCGATAGTTAATGGCGCAATGTTTCGATATGTTTTGTTAACGCATTTTCTCGACCAATTTTCTCGTAACGGGCAACGCATTGTTATTGTCAATTATTGTAAATAAATAATAGCGTATTAATTTATTTGTGCAAACGCGTAATAAATTAATTACGTTCAAGTAAAATGGGAGCTTAATACGACTCTCGAATAGCAATACATTTAAATAGCTGTATAAATATCTTTTTCTCCCACGCGCGTACGAGATTAATTATCATTTATTCATTTATATTTAAGGTAGTATGTCGCTGTACAATGTGTGATTTTCGAAGTTGTCTTTGCATACGGCACACATTCGATAAGCACGTGCGGAGTTGTTGGTCTAGAAGAAATCCGATTCGACGCGAATGTTTTGTTCACTGCATCGAACGTGAGCAATCGGACAAAAAAAATGTGTCATTTGAAATATTGCCATTTTATACGCGCGTCGAATCGCACATCAGGTAAATCGCGATTGTGTAAAAAAAAAAAAACGAACATCCCTCGTACGATTCTAAAAGGATTTAAGAAAGAAACTGTCAGATTTTTAAAAAAGTGAATTGCATAAAAAAAGTTACCTTCAGTTTCCAGTATTTATACGGTCGTGCAAAAAAGATTTTATCGTACCGCAATTCCTTCGGTTAGCGAGCGTGTCGGGACGTCGTAGCCGGCGTTGACGTGGGCGTCGCGACGTCGCGTTTCTCCTCGGCAGTTTCATAACGCGGAAGAGAACCGCGCGATTCGCTTCCGCCTGATGCGAATCGCGCTCCGCACGCGTTCCCGCGCGGAGTCAGCCACGACGAGAGGAAAAAGGGAGAAATACAGAGAGAGAGAGAGAGAGAGAGAGAGAGAGAGAGAGGAGAAGCACATCATCCCCCGAGTGTGTACGCATGTAAATGACAGTAGAGGGGTGTGCGAGTCGGCAACGGGTGATGATGAGCAAGAGGAAGAGAGAGAGAGAGAGAGAGGATGACAGAGAGAATCGGAGTGAGCACGCGAAGCGAAGGAGGGTGGCAGCAGCGAGATAGACAGCGGGAGAGCGAGACGGAGACGTGTTGTAGGCAGTAGTCGCGTTACTTCCGGTCGAGCGGGCGCTGCGCCTGGCAGCTGCGGAGTTTGCAGGAGGCTGGGGGGGTTGCTGTTGCACATCCACGCGCCCCTTTTGCGTGCCCATCCGTCCACCGCCTCTTCCCTCCCCCCTGATCACCCTTCCACTCCCTCGCCTATCCGAGTCTCAGCCACGGTCCCCGCGCCGTGCGTTCTTTTTTATCGTGCCGTATCGTCACATCGGTTCATTCTCTAATTCGATTAGTTTAAATGGCATTAAAACAATCCTGTTGCGAGTCCGCCTGACGCGCTCTCTCGAGCGCGAGCCAGCGTGCTCACAGCTGTTCGCTTTCCTGACCGGAGTGTCCCTCGCGAGACGAATCTCGGTTCTCCGCTCCCCCCATTTTTATAATCTTGATTTCAAGCATTGATACGAGCCATTTTCTGGCGAAACTTCAGTGATTCGCAAATTATTGGTGCAATGACGTCCTTCTTGTACACTCCTCGCCGATTCGACATTTTTCATACGGTACTTCATATCCGTTTTTTATAATCTTGCAATTCCAAGCATTGAGATGAGCCCATTTTCTGGCGAAACTCCGAATAATTCGTAATTATTGTTGCAAGAACGTCTCTCTTGTGTTTCTTGCTGATTTTTTTATACACCAAATTCAAGACTTCAGTTTCGATCTCTTTACTAAAATTCAAGTAAATTTACGTTCACGTCTCGGAAATGCAAAAGAACGTTGAAAGTACGTTGTAAATACGTAGAAACGTACTAAAAGAATTCAGAGTATCCATTCTGGATACCGATTGTCTATTCTGGAGCCGCCAAAAACCACCAAATGGAAAAATAGAAAGAAAAAAAAAAAAAAAAAAATAGGAGCGCGGCGGACAAAGTGTAGAGCGACGGACCGACATATATCCTCCGTCGCGTCAAAGGCAATACGCAGCGTATCGCCGAATCGCCGGGTCAGAGGCCATTAGGTCCGTGAGTTATGAGACAAGTTCTAATACTCCAATAATCCGGCTGTCGATCGCTTAGCTCGCCTGCCATATATATACGAAACGCGCGTGTGCGTGCGTGGGCACGCGCGCGACCCAAACTTTATTCGAGCCGATCAGCCGCACGCCTCCCTTCCATCTCACCGTCTCCCCCGAATCTTTTTCCCTTCCTACCGGCCCTCGGTTTGCCCCGCGCGTCCCTTTGAACTCCTCCGACTCACTGTTCGGGGGTGGTATCGTCGCCGCGAAAAACCTTTTCCCGGCCCGGCTCCGCCAAGTCAGTGTGAAATTCGGCAGCCCTTATTAAAGCTCGCAACCACCCTCCTGACGCCCCGACACCGTCGTCCTTCCCAATGAGCACGAACAACACCCGGATCATCGGTCTTCTCGCGATATTATCCCACTAGGCATTACGTCAGATGTGTGTAATCCGTTTGAATAAAATGTGGAATGCAATTCCTTTTTGTTTTAAACACTAACAGAATTAGATATCTCTTGTACTCTAAATTTCTTGCAGTGAAATCTCACTCCAAGAGAGTGAAAATACAACCACCCTTGAAAAAAAATAAAAATATTTCACTTTTTGAAAAAAAAAGTGAAAAATCTTTACTCTTTTTAGAGTAAAATCTCACTTTTTTGGAGTAAAAATTTGAAGTGAACATTCACTCTTAAAAGAATAAAAATGGTCACTTTCTCTCAAGAAATATTTTCACTTTTTTTCAAGGATGATTGTATTTTTACTTCCTTGGCGAGCGAGATTTCACTGAAATTTAGAGTGTAGATAAAGACTCTTGGAATATTTACTTATATATCTTAAATGTCACGTTCAGCGAATTTCTGTTTCAAATATACATTTTTTCTAGATTATTTTATACCTAATATTTTTCTATCTTACATGCGGATCATGAAATATATACTTGTAATATTTCACGAGATTGCCCTTACGTATGACATCATTGTTATTACGTAGTCGCACTATTATCAACTCGCTGACTCATCCCCTTTCCGCCATACATTCGCGGCATTCGCAAACGACGCATTCTCGACGACGATGACCAAGTCGGGGTCGCGCGCGAGAGCTGTGTAACTAAATTTAAAATTTTTACTTACTTCCAGACTACTGCACACCCCTCGGCCTCCATCATTACTTGCTGCAATCAGCGAATCCCCGCTCTATCCGCCCCCTCCCCTTGCCACAACGCTGTAGCGTCCCGCTTTTCCCTCTTGCGATCTTCCGCCGCCTTGCGCGACCGCCCGTAACCGGATTAACTGCAGCTATTTGATAAACGGCCGATACTACGACCGGGGAGCCGAACGGGGGGCACATTCGAACACTTCGCACGAATTTTTCACGAACAAGGCACGTGGGAACGCGCGGATCTCGCTGATTTCGCGAATCAGCGCGTGCTGACAGCTGAGAGACTTAGGTAAACTTCCTATTGTTGGAAATGCGCGTGCCTCGAAAGCCAAGTTCGCTTTACCAAAAATTGAACGTACAGCCGTACCTGCAAGATGCCCGGAAATAAACAGATATATTTGGAGAGCGATTTTTATTATTTATTATTTATGGCGGCGCGTAATCAGCTGTAAAACCGCGAAGACAGCAAGTGATTTTCAATGATAATGTAGTATGATCAATACATTAGTAGTATAACATGAAGAAATAAAATATTAAGGTATGATAAAAAAAAAACAAGTAACCGAATTGATGAAAACGCTTGCGGCGGAGGAAGATCTATATACGAAAAGAACGATTTTATTGGAGTATCTAATTATATTGGACGCTCAAGCATGATGTTGCTAAAAATTCGTATTAGATATTCTAGCAACCATTTTGAGTGTCCTTCATAATTATTTTAATGGTCCAACAAATTATTTTTAAAACTTGAAATAACGAAGCGCCTTATCGATCCGAGTGTTAAGATGTTGAACTACTATATATTGATATACATTCATTTTAAATTGAATTAATGAAATTATTTTTAGATCTGTACTTAGATAAATTTTTAAATCGTTTAATAAAACTGTTCTTTCCGTGCAGGTTCAAATAGCGTCCGAGATATTTTTCGCAAAATAAATTCTTTGTACTATTTGAAGTTATTCGAATTATTATTAAATTGACGATTGATTTAATCACGTTATTTTTAACTTTACGTAGTTTATGATTGCATTTCAAGTCCAACAAGCCGAAAGTTGCATATAAACATTATCAGGCATCGAAATTTATTTCAACCAGCAATAAGATTTTCACTTATTTGAAAAAATATGAATATCATTGAAAACTTATAAGATAATAAAAATAACATGATTCGCGTAGTTATTACGAATGTTATTATTCATGGCGCGCCAATTGTAAAACTGCATGATTTCCAACGACGACGTAATATGTAACATATACGTTAAGAATAGAATTAAAAAAATAAAATATTGGAGTATGATACAAAATATACGAGTATACATTGATACTCGCGAGATGATAAAATGACATTTTGAGTTTCGCCTCGTTACTGCGATTAAGCCGGTCACGAATGCCGTAACGATTTTTCCAACGAGCCGGGAAATCGTACAGGCGCTTCGTCACGCTCGATCGACAACCGTCAGAGCGATTTCCTTCCGACGGACGCTGTGGAGTATGCAGATCGACTTTTTCCGCGCAGCGGATACAACGATGGTGAAGATACGCCGTCGTGAAGGAGAAGAGAATTATTCTGCGAACGTTCTCGATTACCATACGCGTAACCGGAGGTTTTTGCATTTATGCCAGGCCGTGTAACGAGCTCATAAAATGCACTTTTCACGGTGCGCGGTCATTCTTCATTTTTGAAATACGAATATTACTTTCACGAGCGCCGCATTCGATAATAAGCCAACAATTCATACGGCAATTTGCGCTTCTCATTTTGCACGCATTTTAATCTAAAGAGCATTTCGTAGAATTGTTTTATATGAGCGATCCCGATTTGCGTATACAGTATCCTTCCATCCACCAGATCAGCCCCAGCGGCCATTCGGCTTTTTTTCCCTCGTAATACGATTTATAGCGGGTGATATTATTACGTTCCATTTATACGAAAATTATTAATTTTTCCATGCTTTACGGCTTATTAACTAACAATTAGGCGAAAATATTTATCTGAATATGGAGATTGAAACGAAATGCGTTGGAAAAAGTGGTCAGTATCGGGGAGGAAGGTTTGCACATAATTTATTAATTCACATCGCACAGCCTGCGGATATTCAAAAGAACAAAACGTTTTTCATTAATATTTTTTCGCATCAGTCTCTCACATGAGCGATTGATCGGAATAGTCCTATAGTTTACGTGTGTAAAATATAGTTTTAACACACATAAGCGAAGAAGAGACCACATTCGGTGAAAGAAAGTCTTAATAATGCTTATTAAATACTTATTAATATTAGTAATTACTTGTTAATTTAATTCATAATATTACTCTAGCTTTAGTTTAGGATTATGGTTTAATATCAATAAATAATAGGCACACAGCGAATTCGCGAATTCAAAATTCAAAATTCACATAAAACTAATTATTAAGCAGCAAGACCTGAATGTGACCTTCCTCGCATATTTAGGTCTTTAACATTTCTCGATCAATTTTCGCTTAGTAAAGACCATTTTACAACGACAAAAGTGCAGTTGTAAGTGGTGTAATTGTAAGAATTGATCAATCACAGTTGAATATAAGGAGAATATTCGACTGATTAATTAATTCTTACAAATATTATAATTTCATTATGAATAGACCAGATTCTCTGCAAGCATTAGATATTTTGACAAAATTCGCTAAAGTGAGAAAAGAAGTTCTACATCATTGCTCTGCTTAACGATCTAGATTCTGTCAAGATTGAGGCAAAGCCGAAACCACGTAACGACTTGGCGTCTTACCTCATAAAAGTTCATCGTAGTAATTTAAGAAACGTTTTTTACGGAATGCACATTTCGAAGATTGTTCTCGCTCGAAAAGTTCTTCGGAGGGAAAAAGGAAAGTAAGCCGAGGCACTCTCGGAACTGAGGCAGGAGAACCGAATGATCGCCAGATCGCTTTTATGGCGTAGGAAAGTTTGTCTTTTTGTTCTGGCCGGGCAGACAAGTTTTTGCAATCGTAACTTCTCTATTGGACGATTTGACGAAATGAAATATCGAACGAGAGATGTTTCCTAAAGAAACAGTGAGATTACGAATTGATCCTTTGCTGCGATGGTTTTGGTTGGAAGGTACAGTTCATTTACAATTATAATCTATTATTATTATATTTATGAATAATTAAGAAATTTTCCATATTTTTAATGCAAAAATAGAGATACAAAATACATGTTATCATGCATGAATATTGTTCATTTTTAAAGACTTCGAAATAGATACAATATTAAACATCAAGGAAACATAAAGTAAGGAGCTTTACTACTGTTTTGTTTTAATGAAAATACAAATGACATTAAAATATTACTTAAAATCTTCATATTTACCTGGGAAAAGTTAAACTCACGTCTCAGTAATGTTAAAACAAAAGACACTTAAGCAATTGCTGTCGGCATTATGTAAATACCGTTGCAACAGCAATTCTAGCATCATAAAAATGCATTACTCAAGATTTTATATATGTATATGTATATGTATATATGTAGATTTTATTTTGTATATTAATTTATGGGAGAATGCGGTCGAGAGACGAACGCGGTCGCGAGAAGAACTTTCTCAGGAATCTTATTTGTTATCCTCGCGAATCCGACGGCACTGTAAGGAACAATCGCTGGCTAATTCTTTAGCCTTAATTACCGACACAAGAACAATAAGATTTAGCGTACTTTTGTCCCAGAGATGGAAAAATGAAGTATTGTTGCGCGAGTCAGCGATGGTACTTGGTGCATTTATAGTGCCAAACGGGTCGGAGAGCAGATGCATTCTTGCGAGTCGGGACCTATTGTTTCACGCGGTACGAATGAAAGGTCGCAGGTATCGAGATCGCGGATGTGAAGAATGTACGTTTTATAATCGCGTGAAGTGCGCGAGAAAGATAGTAGGAATGTTTCAATCAGAAGCACTTCCTCGTAGAACATACTACGTTCAAATATATCTCTATTACATCCAATCTCCAAGCTCTTATCGTGTTTTAATTATAAATTTATGATAATATTTCGGCTCGGTATAATTAAACAGAGAATGCGTGGTTGGAGAATCATAGTCCCCGTTTTCAACGGGGAATAGAGATGGCCAGGGGAGATTTCTCGACGGCACGATCGAAACTTCCGGCTCGACTCATCAGCACGCGTCACCCCATATTACGGATAACTACTCTTTCCGCTCGTTGCGAATCCCTATTGTCAAGGGAGCCCTTCGCGTAAGCGATACAGTTTGGGAGCCTCCCGCCATGCAGACCCCCTCGTGTCCCTGAAAAGACGCTCACTGATTTGGCTCTCGTCCTCTTTCTGTCTTTTCTTGATGTCTATCTCCATCTCTTTCCTCTTTTACGTTTCTCACTATTTCTTGTCATTTGAAACATCTTTTAAGTACAATTCACGCTACTTATTTGTTTACGGAAAAAACGATTTTTCTGAAATATCTAAAAATTTCACTAAATACAGATCTAAAAATAATTTTATCAAAATTGAAAAGAAACTCAAGCACGATGCATTTATTTTTATCGATATTTGTTTGTTATATATAAAAAGAATTTGATTTTTTTTAAATTCTGCATTAAAATTAGTGACGTAGAAATAACAATTTCGATATTATTTCGTGTAAGATTGCATTTTAAAATACGTAAAAGTTGTCGCTGTTTCAACATTGCCGACTAATATATTCTAGAGATGCGAAAGCAGAAACGCAAAAGAAAAAG
>NW_017305299.1:478350-481014 GCF_001594115.1 Trachymyrmex septentrionalis
AATATTATTTCGTGTAAGATTGCATTTTAAAATTTAAAATACGTAAAAGTTGTCGCTGTTTCAACATTGTCGACTAATATATTCTAGAGATGCGAAAGCAGAAACGCAAAAGAAAAAGACGAAAGAACGCAGGAAAAGAGTAACGGAACAGAAAGACGAGAGACGTGGACAAGGGGGTAAATTTCTCCGCGATCTTGGTTCCGGATTAAACTTTAATTGATTCAAGTTCGTGGTCTCTCTCTCGCTCTCTCTCTCTCTCTCTCTCTCTCTCTCTCTCTCTCTCTGTATTCAGCGAGGCGCATAGAAGAGGAGGGAGGCACTGCCTCTCCTTTAGCGGAGATCCTGGCGTAAGGTCCTTCTCTTATTCCATTCAATGTCCTGCAGCAGGATGCGCCCATTATTCCCTTCCGCGGTAGGCCGGTTGAAACGTATCAACGTGAACGAGAAGAATACAATAATTCTGAAGAAGGGTAGAGAGGGTAAGACCATAAAGGCAAGACCGTGACAGCAATTGTCGTTCGTCTTCGGCGGCTCAGAGGCTAGTTATTTTTATTCTGATAAAAGACATTTTATTTATTCTGTCATCCACTAGTGAGTGATGTTAGTAACGTTTAAAATTTTATTTCGGGCTCATCGATTATAATTTCTCTTTAAGATATAATATTTTCTCTGACGATCTTTTAACAATATTTTTATTTTCCAATCGAACTACATGAGTTTTTACGAATAACAGTTACACATTGAAATGTACATATTATTTCTCTATTTTAAAAGTGACATAACTTACAAAATTAAATTTTTCGGAAGAAGGTAAAACTATTTTCGAACTTGATAGAAAATTATTGACTGATCAAATAATATCGGCAAAGGAATATATTCTTAGAATTATAACAAAATGTTATTTTTGTCATTTTCATTTAACAAATTAAAATACCTTTTGTATTGTAACAATTTTGATATCCTATAAAATTGTTAAAAATTCAGAATAGTTCATCAAAGTGACATAATTTGAAATATTATAACAGTTTATGTATGTTCATCATTCAAATTAAACATAATTTCTTCTTTAAACTTCACTCACTAAAACTTAAGTTTAAATGTTCTTTGTAGAAGTCTTTCCTTTTTATTTGTAAAAATGATACAATACATAATGTATCACTCTTGTAGAAAATATTACGATCTCTTAAGAATTGTATAAGTATTATTTGACGGACTGTGAAGTTAAGTGGTCTAATTTTGATGACTGTTAGAATAATTTTTACCTAACTCGTTCATGGATTGTTCATAATTACATTTTTTGAATTGTGTTACTTTTGAAGTAGAGAATCATATATATTTGTAATTTATATATTAAAGATAGTTGTAATTAATTTAATCATTTTTATGAAATTACGTTTAAACGATCTTCAACGTTACTTGTTTCTTCTAGAAAATTTAAAAAGATTAAATGTATTTTCTCTTTACTTTATTTCCGCTTTTTATTTGAATAACTGCAATTTTTCTTATCTTCATATCTTTGCACGATATCCGCGTATCTAATATTATTTCATCATAAAGATTGCGGCAGGTGGACGTTCTATCTTAACTTTTATCCTTGTGCAGAGTCTCGTACACTATAGACTTTGCCAGACTCCGCCTATGAGATTTCCCACTCAAAAACCATATCGTAAAACTCTCGAGCGACGGTATAATGAAGAGGCCAAGAGTCTCAAGAGCCAAGAAAACTACGGGAGAACGACGGGATGAGATAGCAGTACGAAGAAGAAGTAGGAAGAAGAAGAAGAAGAAGAAGAAGAGGGGCAAGAACGAGGTCTGTTTCCTGTGCGCTCTTTTATTTAGGTATAATTGGAAGGACCGCGCAGAAAACAAAGGGTAGGGCCAGTTCATGGTGGCCTTTGGGGGTCGGGGGTTGGTTGACTGCAGCCACGGCACAACATCAGAGACGGTCGCGGGAATCGCATTATGCGCGGCCCGCGAAATAAGTGAGAAAGAGCGGTAGACCCGGTTAACTTGATTCCTCCCTTGCTACCGTCGACCTTCCGCTTTTCCGAGGCAGCTTCCGTTTCTCTGTCACCCTCTCTTTCTCTCTTCCCTCCCACCTTCATCGCGTTTTCCTACGTTTCCTCCTCCTCGTTCCGCTTGTTTCGTGCGCAAAATCCCGAGAGAGAAGGGTCGGCTAACTCGACGTGCGGCTAGGTAACGTCGATGTTGATTGGATTTTATAGCTAATAAGAAAATTATATTCGAGATTGGGTAGGTAATCGTGCGGGGCACATTTCATGGGTCGCGCTACAGGGCGCCTCTCTCTCTCTCTCTCTCTCTCTCTCTCTCTCTCTCTCTCTCCCTCTCTTTTTTGTGGCCGCTTTAATGAACGGTTCGAAGAGGTAGTTTTGCCTTCGGCAGGAAAACGGTAAGAAAAGAAAGAATACGCTGGAAAATCGAACTAATATGCCATAAATATCGGTACATTAATTTAAAAAGTCTCAAGATAAAAAAGAAAAAGTTTCATAAAAAACATTAAAATTTTGTAAAAGTAATTTTTTCAAATCTTTCTCATGGACAATCCTTACTTAATATTTTTTTCAAATTCACCGAGCAAATCAAGTATATATATATTTTTTTTTCAATTTAATTCAAAAATTACATTTTTCTAATTGTCATTTT
>NW_017305299.1:481114-484998 GCF_001594115.1 Trachymyrmex septentrionalis
TTAATGACATAAATTAAAAAATATTTTCATTTGCAATATCGTTTTCTTATTCCGTTTTAAAAGTGACACAATGAATTAGAAAAATGTAATTTTTGAATTATTACTCTGAATAAGTTACATGTACGTAAATATTACTCTATCAATCATTAAAAGTAAATCAACTTAACTTCACAGTCCGTTCGTCAAATAGCATTTGTTTTTTTTTTAAAGAGATCACAATATGTAGGATGACATATTTTGATTACGTCACTTCTGTAAATAGAAAGGAAAGTTTTCTCCAAAGAACATTTAGGGTTAACATATTTTGATAATTAAAGTTTGGAGAAGAAATTGCTTTTTTTTAATTTAGTCATTTTAGAATTTAGTTGATAAAAGTAAATACGAATTGTTCGAGATACATCACTTTCGATGAATTATTCTAGATTTGTTATAATTTTGTAGGATATCAAAATTATCATAACCCAGAAAAAAAAAGTTTTTTTTTTAAGGATGTGAAACAAAAATGACAGATGTATCTAAGAGTATATTGTTTTTATCGCTATTATATTATTCATCAATCATTTTCTGTCAAGTTAAAAAACCGTTTTCCCCTCTTCTAAAAAATTTCATTATTTTTTTAGTTGAAAAATAAATTGTCACTCTTGAAATAAAGGAAACGACATCGTACATAGCTTCTGTAATTTTTAATGCAACTTTGCATACAGTACAAGTAATCAAACATAATTGCCGATGCGTGAAAGATGTTTCACGATGTTTCAGGAAAGGAGTTCTCTTTGCCAAAGGAGTCATCATACGAACGCAGGAGATACAGCCATTTCGATCGTGAAGGGAGGATTATGCGGGACCATAAAGCCACGCGACCGGAGACGCCCGCCAGGCGCGTCATGGTGCCGGAGACGTTAGCTCTTCCGGCTTCCTAGAAATAACTAAGTTCTCGGCGTGCACTCTCTCTCTTGGTGAACCTCCCTGTATACTGAAGCAGCGGCGGCGTGCCCGGGTCACAGGCCATTAAGTCTCAGGTTCACCGCAATAAGGACCGCGTTCCGCTCCGTGCAATGGGTAACCGCTATTACCAAGCCAATGAGCCGCGTTCACCGATTCCGCCAGATTTTTCCCATTCCCGGAACTAGGAATTCGATGCGCTCTTGTCGGCACCTAACTAGCTGCGATCATCCCTTCAATCGTTCCCAAAATATCCAGAATATATTATCAGTAATTATATTATCTCTCGCATTTGTTAAAAATATTTTTCTATCTAAATTATCCTATTGTTATATAAGATTCGCCGCATAGTTAGTAATTTTGAAATGCAACGTTTTCAAAAAAATATCTGCCATTTCATCTGTGAACTGAATTATGTATTGAGAATGTAAATCTAAAATTACATTTTCAGATGCAAAATGTAGAAAATATATTATTTGGAAATGTGAAGAAAATTTTAAATTTAATTTAATATTATTTCAACTATTTTAATTTTCATATTTTTGCAATTTTCACGTTTTTGCGCTTTAAACAAAATTTTGCGGGTGAATTAACTTTTTTGTTTCCTCAGAATTTAATGAACAGTTTCAAAACCAATCTTTCCTACCAATAAGGAAGATACAACGGCTGTATTGGTTTATATCGTGTAGAACCAATGGAAATTTTTGCATATTGTACAGCTGCTTGTTTTCGTGAAACTAGTATCGCGTTATCGATATCCAATACTCCGTTATTAGAGGTTCTGCCTCACGCGCGCTGCACTACACGATGTAACCCGCATTGAGCGCAAGAGTTACAATACGTATTAATCCAATTTAAACTCGTTTTAACGTAAATTGCCGTGTACTATTATCACCGAGTATGTTTATAACATCGAATCATACGCAAAGCGACTTATTCGATAATGATCATGAACGCGTACGTATTATTCAATTTTGTAACATTATTAAAAATTTTTCGATACAATAAGCTTTTCACAGTCTACTATATTAATACTCATGTAATATACATGAGCGTTATACAAATGTTTTTTCTTTACACGATATATGACGTATGAACAAAGGATAATTCGTAATAAAGAGAATTTCAAAAAGAATTTCGACGTTTACTCGTTTGAAGTGCAGGTTTAAGGTCACGCAGGATATCCTTCTCCAATTGCGTGGAGAAGATCCTCACTGAGGACCGCTGTTGCCGCTGTCGTTCTCGAGCACGAAATGGTCCGCGTGTGCGAGGTAGCGGTTGAGGGAGGATTGCGGGGATTGGTCTCGGGGTATATTACCAGCGTTACGGTGGTAGCGACCCGGCTGTCGCTATAATCTGTTTATAAAACAATTTGCGGAGCAAGTGATGCGTGAGACGCAATATATCTGCAAACATTGTTAGCATCGGCTCGATGAGGATTGCGGAGGTAAGGGAGGAGAAGAAGGTGGTGGCGGTGGTGGTGAGCAGGAGGACGATGTAGAAGTCGAGTGGTTGTCGGGGTGGACCCTTCCATCTTTCTTGGAACGATGAAACTCGCGCGGGGAAAGCCGTCTCTCCTTCTGTGATTCATCGTGATCTAATAACTGCGAGGACCGAAACACGTGCTCGCGTGGACGTCGCTTTTTCCCCTCGCTATCATACTTCACGTTCTTACTTTGATCGTGAGGCGTCTGCAAAAATGGCATCAATGCCATTACCGAATTTCTTTCGTTCGACGAAGCCACCGGCGTTATATTGATAATATAACATTCTAAAAAGTATCGGTGTGTATTTCACACTCCTGTAGCCATGGCGTGGAATTTAACACTCGTACGAAGTCTATATAATTCATCTCACTGTGCTGATATTAATATAAATACCAATATGTGACGTGGATGTTACTCTTGGTGTGGATTTCAAACCTCTAGTATTTATATCAACACCGGATTAAAATCATATTGGTGTTAATATTAACGCCAAGACAGAATTATTGTATAGGCATCACTATGTTTTAGAATAAGCCCCGGGCGGGGCTATTCAGTTTCAACTTTGAAGTAACATGAAAATTTACAACGGCAAGTAATATTTCTTTGCAGTAACGTGTTTACAACCACGGGTATAAATTTGTACAAACATGATTGCTTCTTGAGCAAAAGCACAACCATTCAATATTCAATATGTGTTCAGAAGTATGAGCATTATCGCGAAAAATAGCCAAAAAACCCCGCTGTGCCCTATATGCTATTTAATTATTCGATCAGGTAGTAACAATTGTGTGCGCGATAGATAAATTACTAGTAGAAAATTACATTCGTATCTATTTTACTCTTATTGGCAAAGTTCGTTGATCAGTTAGACAGCCAATTTATAAAAAGCTGATGGAAACATCACACCGAATTTTATCGCATTGTAACGACGAGCTGGATACGAGCTGGCTGCTTCTCTCAATTGATGTTTCGTAATTGAATCGGAATTTTTCGCAAGGCCACTAATGCTATTAATATACAATAACGCAAATTGCATCACTCTTGAAACCTGCTGCGTATAAAATAAAAAAAGTAAAAAATAAAAAAAAAATTAATTTCATCTCCGACGAACATTTTCGCGGGTATTTATTCCGGGAGAGTGCCTCCGGGAGAACGAGAGCGAAAGGGGGAAAATGGGGAGGGGCGGGGGCGGGGGAAGGAGGGGGAGACCGGGAGAATCGGACGCGGACGCAATAAGAGACGATACGCGGCTATCGGCGCACGCATACACACGTACAACCGGAAGAATTCCAAGAGCTCGTTTTCTCGCAGAAGCGGCGCCGCGCGTCTGCCGTTTTAATTAATCGGATTCGAGATTTCGTTATTACCACCGATTAGCTCACGTGCCAGTGCGCATATTTTTTCGAACGTAAAACACGAGCGCGGACTAAAACAACGATGCCCCGTTTGGTCCGG
>NW_017305299.1:485098-502071 GCF_001594115.1 Trachymyrmex septentrionalis
TCATCCTTTCGCGCGCGATGCAACGCCGGTGCATCGGTGTCCTGTATGACGCTACACTTCACGCAACAGTAATTTCATCGTTATTTTTATAAATTGGGCGCCCGAGGTTAACGCTCCAGGTAGTCCGCTCGCCGGATTACAGCTTTTTGTAATATTAAAGTTCAACGGCGCTAGTCGGCGTGTCCGGCTGTGTATCGTATAGCATTTTCGCATTGTACGTCCTCTCGCCTGTTGACGCTTGCTTATGCAAACGACGTGCGACGACGGAAGACTGCGAGTGACAAAACGATCGGGGGTTGGTACCTCTCGTCAAACGAGCGCGCAACAAACTACCCGTGGAACAATCTTTGATCGTTGATCACAGCCTCGCAAATTCTTCATGTTGACAGACTCGGTCGTCTGGATGAAAGGTGTTTGTTTTTCATGACTTTTGTTTAAACGGTATTAGCAATAATTTGTTTGTAATAAGGGTAGTAAGAGCAACGTTAACGAGATTTTGTAAATTTTGTAGATTTTACCAGGGAGAAAAAAAAATGTCTCATATATAATTATATATAATTGAATATATGAAATATGTCCATTTATATAACATTTTTCTCGGATATATGTGTAAACGTGAAAAGTCTGGAATTCCAGGTATAATTATTGCTTTTAATTTATATCTTACATTTATGTACACATACTTAAGCAAGAAACACGTAGAAAAACGCAATAAGTGAATCGGCCAATCACAGTAGAAAATGTAATGAGCATTCTACAATAAGACGTTAGTAATTAGAAGTAATTGGAGGAGTGAATTGTAAGGGAGTGCGTCGGTAGTGCGTCATAAGGCGGCAATAACTCAGTAATCAATGACGGTAGTGGTGGGCCAAATTCTATTTCTTACAACTTGAAACTTAGATTACGTTATAACTGACTAATCGCATAATGTACTGTTATTTGCCCTGAGAACTAGCCTTCTGATTGATTGAAACATTGATGACGTAACGATCTGATATAATTTATTCCGAATGTAAGTGTCCTAAGCTCTAAGAATATTTCAATTCCGACTTACCACTGCTTAGTATGAGTGGTGACTAACGGATTATTATATTACAGAAAGTCCTTTAAGCAATAATCTGGTATTGGTGAATTCGTTCGCTGCTTACTTATCTCATCGCTCTATTACGTTGTTGTATATACCGTGGGCTTTATACAATTACGTCACGTTTGAAGGGATCGTGGACATCGCGCGGTATCGTCCAACGATAATTTCGCGCCAAGACAAGCGACACGCGCCACGTCCTCATTCGCGGCGCCGCCGGGGAGGTAAGTAGGTTTTTATTAAAGTGACGGACGCGCGCGCGCGCGCGCGCTGCATCAGCTGCGAGGAGGGTGAAAAAGAAGGACCGAGAGGACATAAAAGCGAGCGAAAAAGCTCGTCGCGGAGGTGACGAGGGTAGGTCGGGCCGGGGTTTCTCTCGGGGGCGTCTAAAGTGGGTGGCTTGGTGACAGGGTGAACCAGGGTGGGCGGGGATAGTTACCGGAGGCACGTGACCGCTCGTGCCATGCAGCAGGAGGGCGACACGTAAAAAGAACGAGCTGGTATATATATATATATATACGCGCACATGCACACGCGTGCACACACGCATCGGCAACGGCGCGAAAACGCATTATCGTTCGACGCGCGTGCACTCGCGTGCGAAGACGGCGGTGCACCCCCGGCCCCCGATTCATCGCCCGCCTCCGTCCAAATTCATCCGGCCAACGATCGCCGTGTAATTCGATTCGATATCGAGACTCGGAGTTATGATTCCGTAGGAATAATATACGGGCAGGTCTTACTGTGCGACCGCGCGCGCGCTCGTTGCTCCGCCACGTGCCGTGCCAGTGTTCCAATTATAATGCGCGATTTGATACACTCTGTCCTGAAACTGAGAACAATGATGACGACTCAATCCGCTGAGATTTTCCTATCCCGTTCGCTCGTGATAGCTTACGGTAGCTGATCGGCGACGAGTGTGTCCGAACGATAGGCGCATGTGTCTCTTCTTGCAGAAAGATACGACGTTCGATGTTGCCGATGATGTATACCAATTATGAGAAATTTCAAAACGTAATGTAGATTCTTTTCGTTATTGATAAGAAAATTAATGTTAAATTAATTTCTTCTTTTTTTTTTTTTAACATCAAGTTATATCACTTACATCTATTTTATCCTAATAAAGCTACGGATTTTGTCGGTTAAGGGCATCGAAATATTTCAGGATTCAAAGTGCGATGTCCGTGATTATTTATTCTTCTCGGGTTTTGAGTCTTGGCTTTGGAAAATCAAACGATCTTCACGAACGCGGTGCGGCTGTCGCGCGTCACGATGTTCCTTCAGCCAGTCTCTTTTAATAGATTCTGCTAAAGACATTCCCCGGTGTTGGATTTAATGGGACATTAGCTCCGGCGGGGTCTCTACGCGAAGAGTTGCCGCGAAGTTGTTCCCCCGTGTATTACTTCTTCTGGATATTATAAACGCTGATAAGCGCGTCGACGCCCACGTGAAAGGAGGGTGGTTACGTGGCGTGGTTATTAAAATGCGACGAGGAGGAAAAAAGAGCCTGATCGACACGGCCGGCAACGAGGCGCGTGTCGAGCCGGGTGGCGGCCGATTCTCACCCCGTTGAAGCGCCACGAACCCCTAAACGGTTAAACGGCGTTACGCACGCCGCTTGCTCGCTCGCTTGTTCGCTCGTGGGACACCGTGCAAACTCATCGATCGCGCCAAACTATGATTTGCATTCAGTAATGACCCCTGCTTGTCGCCGTTGCTTCTCGCCCATCGTCGCAGTCACGTCATTGAGAGTGGACCGATCGATGTCATCGTGCACGTCGACTTGTGGCGCCTGGCGCGAATTAACTCGCGGAAAATCGAGGCTAAACGAGGCAAGAACGTACGGCAAATTTATAAATCCATCGCCTTCGAATCCATCGATCAAAAGCATTAGGTATTTTTGTATACAGAAAATTGTTTCGTTTTCATATATAATAAATTATATTTATAATTGGAGTAAATAAATAATGTATATTAAATATGTTTCGAATGAATGTTAAAAAAAAATGTTTAAAAAAAAATAACTGAGTTTTCCGAGCGCTTTTGTGGAAATGGTTCGGACACGACCTATAAAAAAAATTGTTACAATATAATAATAGTATTAAGTTCGATTAATAAGCAACTCTCTCTCTCTCTCTCTCTCTCTCTCTCTCTGTCGCTTATTAAAAAGCTATAATTTTTATTTTACAAGGTGGACTGTCGTATCAATTTATATACGTATAGCAATCTGAAACAATGAATGAATGGTATTCACGACAGAGTCTCGTCTTATTAGCATTCCATTGGTTTCTAAAGGACGTCGTTCACCCTGTTGCGACTTGCTACGGGATTTATAAGAAAAAAAGGGAAGAAAAAAAAAAGAAGAAAAGATAGCCGAGTGAAGAGCATCGCGGGAACAAAGAGGGGAAGAAAGACGGGGTGGACAGAGAGGCAGCGGGTTCGCGTAATATAATTCAGTAAGTTTATGACTGGCCCGGAGGGAACGATGGCGGTTTGCATATAACCAGGGGTAAGTTCACTGCGGGGTAAAGGAGTAAAGAGGAGGACGGGCGAGAGGCCATGGAAAGAGACGGAGAAAGAGAGGAAAACAGAGGGAGAGAGGCCGGTTGGTTGGCCGTATTTCTTGTCTGGTGAGCTTTACGGTGCCGGGCTCTGCGTTATGACCGCCGAATGGATTATCATTTCTCTCTCTCTCTCTCTCTCTCTCTCTCTCTCTCCCTCTCTGTTTCTCTTTTTCTCCGCCAACCCCTTTGCCGTCTCCGAGTCTCCCTCCGGTCGCCTCTCTGTATCCTGCAAGGAAGCTCACCCCGGCCGAGTCCTTTTCTCTGCAAAGACATGCAAAGTAGAACGGTGGAATTCGACGTGAAAGAAAAGGACGGACGAGCGGGCAAATAAGAGGGAAAAAGAGGAAGCGAGCACGAGAAAATTCTCCTCTTTCCGAAGCTTCTTCCCGGGAACGTTGTTACCAATACGGTTCCGAGTCCCGTATCGTATATGAGATAGGTAGATGGTCGTCGCGCGGCGGAGCAAGCGACTAGCGGCAAAGAAAAATGAGAGAGAGTCGGAGAGAAAGAGAGAAAGAAAGAGAAAGGGGGAAAAAAAAGGAAGAACGGCAACGGGAGAAAAGGGAGCATCGATATATACAACGACGAAAGGGGTCAGGGGGCTGGTCTTCGGCGTGTACATCGCGGATATGTACACCGACACGGCAGGTACATCGATGATACGTACGTACGTGCATATACATAGCACATAGTCGTAGATGCGGGGGATCACGCGTGTGCACGCGCACACGTGCGCGCCGTACGTGAGTAGGTTCTACCATCGTATTCGCGCGCGGACGAGACCGGCGCGGCGGGGTCTCGTCTTATGTTGCACAACATTGGCCGCCATCATTGGACCAAGCCAGGCGGAATTAATTTGAATGTTTTTTGAGCGGCGTACGGCCCGGGGGCCTCCGTCTCGCAAGAAGCGTTGTCGACCATCTCCCCTGAACCGCGCCGTCGCCGCCGCCGCCGCCACCGCCGCCGCCGCCTTTCTCAACCCCCGCGTCGTTTTCTGCTCCGTAGCGACCCGCCGTGGCACCCACCGCTCGTAAATATACACCGATATCGCGTCCGTGCTATCCAAGAATACCGCAATTTATCTTTCCCTGCGCCGATCCGCGGGAATCTCGTTTTATTGGCCGACGACGCGAGTGTCCTCGGCTACGCGCACGATCGCCCGATGGAATTCCGGCTGATGGAACAGCATCGTGCTTGCTTCCTCCTTCGAACAGCTTCTTTCTTCGATGGGGATGAGGCAGGAATCAGTTCGACGGATTATTATTTCATAATCCGCAGCGATCCGCAAATGATCGTAAGCGATTGCGAATGTAAATCGGTTTTATTTTTTTCACGAGCTATAAGTTTTTTTTCTTTCAAAGTGCAGAACCTGCAAATTTCAAATTTGTTCGTTAATTTTAATGCTTGCTGTTCTCTTGTCACTCTGTTAAATCTATATAAAAGTTCAGAGTTATATATACGGTCTATATTAAACTCAAATGAGATACTAAGTATAACATCGACCGCGTAAAATAAGGGAAACAAACACATTTAGAACGGACGTTAACGTAACAGCAAACGTACCGCGAGTTGTATCAACATATTGGTCAGACGTCGATTATTTTATGAATGCAATGCGCCTTCTAGAGAAGGCAATACATTTATAAAATATAATCGATCGATCAATTGTACTAATATAACGTAATCAATCGATTAATTTTATAAATATAATACCTGTTAGAAAAGGTATTACATTTATAAAATAATCTAACGTATTGACCAATATGTTGACGCAACACGCGATGTATCGGAAGATAAATAAATCTCGCTTTTGTAAGATAAATGTAGGTACCGGTTATGGACATGACCCAATTATTGGGTCGAAATAACCAAAAAATTTTAAATATTAAGTTTTTCAATGATGTGTACATCTCTAAATAAATTCGTTGTTTATAAAAATTTAATAAGACAAACTTATTTAGAAAGTAAGTTTCGTTAAAAATTTAATATTTAAATTTTTCGTCATTTCGTCCAATAATTGGGTCATGTCCCTTAATCGCACATTTTCCTTACATATACTATATACTGTGCGAGAAAATGATGATGGTAGCAAAAGAAGAGTATGTATAAATAAATACTCTAAATAAGAGCGTGGTAATTTGTTCCGCAAGTTAATATAATAAGTACGGATATAATATATAACAAAAAAAAATATATTACATGCTAATAATTTAATATTTATTAAAAATAGTTTGAAGATCAATTAAATATTAATATTTATTAAAATTTATCACTTTGTATTATTCATCACTTCGTACCCATCACCGAGTGGAAGTTAATAGAGAGTTTTCGCAATATCGTTTATCCAGATACGACGAAGATACGTTAAGATCAGATTATCTTCTTCTTAACAATTAATTAAAGAAAGGATAACGTGACTTTAACGTTCACCGTATCTCGATTCATGTGTTGTTGCACGAACTCCCTATTATTTTCAAGAATAACGTTATATTCGTAAGTTAATTTTATTTAATAAAAAGTCATATTTACATAATAATTATATATCGAAGCATTATTAAAATAAAAAAAACCTCATTATTGAGAAGAGAAAATTGAACATGCTACAGACACGTGGAAGTATGTCCCATGTTTATCTCAAGATCGAGATGTCTCGTGCGGTAATAAAGGGACCATATCGAGCGCGACACTCGATTGAACGAGCGCCGTGCGCTATTCGCGAATTTATCTCTTCTCTTTCTCGTTCTCTCCCGCGTCCCGAATGCGCGCTCTCGTGGTTTCGCGCGCGACCACCACCGGCGTCGCACCCCAGGGTGAGCACACACGGCTATACGGGTTTATGTACCAGAAGTGATGGGTACATTTGTTCGTTATTTCGTCGTGTTTTTGTTTTTACCGGGACTTTATTTACGACCGGATAGCGGAGCCACAAATATGCGACGAGATCGGCTGACGCGTTTTGTTCGCCGGGCCGGCGCACGTATGTACGTTTGCACCTACGTTCGTTCGTCCATCCGCTTGTGCCGGACCCGTTCGTTCATTCGTTTATTCGTTCGTTCAGTAGCATCATTTCGCCGCGCTTTTATATCCACTATAATTTGCGGGGGGTAGCGGCGACGTTGTCATCCGCCGCGCTTTTACCATGTGTCGCGTCACGCGAACCGCGAGTAATGATAATGAACTCCGACCACCACCGGCTGATGACTGATTTACACTCGTCATTCTTTTCCTTTCTTTCTTTTGTCTATTTTTTTTATTTTTTTTTATTTTAATGCTGCTGGATCTCTTTTTCTATCGACATTTTTCGACACGGGGAAAAAACGGAAGAGTCGCGACGTCGCGTTAAAGTTAGCGCTCCCGCGTTTGTAATCAATTTTCAATTTGGTCATATTACTCGAGACGATTATTAAATCGGGGTAACAGCGGACGCTTATTAGCAACTTTTAATACCGGTTCGTGAAACCGTGGCTGCACTTCCATTAGTATTATGAGCGACTATCAACAAATATTGATTTCTTTTAGAGAGAGGGAGAGAGAGAGAGAGAGACAAAGTAATGTTTATTTTTAATTTATTAAAATATTGTAGTGCTTTAAAAATGACTTATTCTAACGTAAGTAAATACGAATTGCATGATGCGATTTTCCTGAATAAAATTCATTATCAGATTTGTCGTGAACTTGAAAAACCGAGCCAGCCTTTCTCGTAGCGTGTCTGCCACTCTCACGCACGAGTGCGCACGAAAGAACGCCAATTTTTTGCTCTCGAAACTTTCAGGAACGTAGTCGCCGCGTGGCGTGGCGTAGCGCGGCGAGGCCGGGGTGGTTTCGCATAATAAATCTAGGAGATATTTGTTAGGGTGGGTAGGAAGCATTTGTCTATGTTAAGGGGGTAGAAAGGGCGCCGACAACACGGACGCCTCCATCTATCAGCGGCTCCAGCAAACACATCAATCCACGACTCACGCCACGATGGACAATTTTAAGGGTGAGATAAAAATAAATGTCGATCGGTCGAACCGATCGCCTTTCCCAAATGCCGTCCATTTTTCACGCGGTACCAGAGGTCCATGAAAATGTAGGTGATGATATTGTTGCATATATTTTTAGTTGATACCAACTAAAAGTAACGTAAAATCTATGTTATATAATTTCGCATTTAACAATATAAATGTAATACATATATAACACAGAAAGATGTTATATAGCAGTTACATTGTTCAGTGCGAAATTATAATGTAGATGTTATATATTGTCACTTTTAGATGATGTCGACTGGACTTTTCCAAAGGGAAAAGTGGAAGTTTTGGATTGCCCCAAAGAATAAAATGTAAAATGAATTTTTGTAATTAAGTACATTTAATTTTATACATAAATTATTATATATATAAATATATATTAATGTAATATCCAATTTCTTATATCATTCTCTTTATATTGTTGTATTTTATATAATCAATTTCTTTTCTTCAGTCTTAACTTGTCGTGCCTCGATTAACATATATTCTCTTCTATTCTGACTATTGATATATATTATAATGGTCATTGCACGAATTCATGGACGATATTCTTATAATTTATTTGTTCTTGTAATCACATCTCTCATCATCTAATGAAAAATTGTATAAAATTACAACGAAATTCATGCACCTCATTTAGGTTCGTCCAATCCTTTAGTGGCATGGCTTTGGATGCATGAGGAATGTTTCATATTTTTAAAGATCTGTAGTAACGTTGATGACTTTAAAAAGAGTCGAAACGTTCGTATGGAAATATACTTAATTAAATACTGCACTGGATAACAGTATTATTTAATCACGCTCCAACAACTGCGTTACACTCTTACTTGCCCTAATTCTCACTATTTTATAATTTCTTTTCTATATTATTAATTTCTTATTCTAGAAGAGCGAAATTGTGCGAGAAAATGATTAAGAAAACATGTTCTTTTCATTTAATAGAAAATTGATAATGATTATGTCGCGGAAGCGTAAATGAGAATGAAATTCTTGGAATAGACATTATGGAAATAGCAATAATGCCATTTGGCGCGTATCAAGAGTTAGAGTATAGTTGTAGATTATAGGCCGTTGGTCGTTTTGACCGCGAAACCGTGGACAATAGGCAATTTCGCATTTCAGGGGATGGTATAGGTAGTCACTATGATCAGCATGTAATTAGGCGGCGGTACGTGGGTAGACACGTGCGGACAATTCATCAGGGGGCTTTTCCCCTCAGTGCTGTTCGACCTATACTATGCCATTTACGGGTGTTACAAGCACGCGGCATTTTGCCTAAGTTACCTAATATTAATGCCACGATTTCACAATTGGTAAAGCATTAGTTACACCCCACTGCGTCCATAAGCGGTTCGATAAGTGCAGTAGCGTTAAATGACAAAAACAGAAAAAAAAACGGGCAAATTAAGAATATTAAGTTTATATGTAATTTCTATTGCTGTATATATATATATATATAGTTATATAAAATAATTGCACATATATAATTTATAATAAATATAACGCAAAAAATTAAAAAGATGATGAGAAGATACTACTTCTCAGCTATTTCTATTGTAAAATACAAATATATTACATATAGATTTACAAATTATGCGATTGTTATTTTATTGATTTTATTATATGTATATTACTTGTATTAATTCACTATTTTATACTTGACAAATTATGTAACTCTTCACTTAATCAGCTCAGATTTTTTTTTTTTTTTTAGTTTAATTGCAAATAATAATTATAAAATGCTGGCATAAATAATTTTAAAAGTCACATTAATCGTGTAAAAACTGCTTACTAGATATGTACTAACAAGATACTCTCAATATAATTAAAAACTTGTTTCAGCATTTCTGAAACTGAAATGAACTTTTCAAGATTTTCTGTGGTAACATCGTAATTGTCTTTATGCTTTTTTAATGCTCCACGCTGCAATTTCTTAAACTAGGCTATCTCATGCGTAATATCCGGTAAGTACACGCATGTTTCCAAGTATGTAGGTGTGTGTGTGCGTGTAGGTAATCGGTCTCTTGTCTGCCTGCAGTGACGAGGGGTTGCTATAGAGACGCGTAGATATCTAGCGCAGAAGCACAAGGGCGATAAAAAAAAGGCAACAAATAAAGAAGGGAAAGAGAAAACCACCTTACCACACGATAAAAATATCACCTTTCCGTTGGCGCAATGTACTCACATTCGAAAATAATACGTTGTACGTATAATAAATAAAATTGTGAAGGTAAAATTGTGATAAACTGCTACTTCTGTGTTATTATTGTAAAAGAATCATATAAAATATCCGTTGCCACGAAATATATAAACGAAGTAAACACAAGTATTATTAGTGTTGGCCTTTAGATGACGAGTATATCTAATCGGCAGGGCAAAAGAGCGCTCATACGTAACCCGAGCAACCTCATCCCTCTGTAAGTAACCTCGACTGTCCCTTCGAAATGGCTCACTCACGCAAAAATACGTCACCCGCTGCCACTTATCGATGGCCTCGTTACGACAGCGTCGTTGGTAACAAGTCATTAGACAAAGTCGGCGCAGCTCAGGCTCGCTTGCTTTTTCAAGCCAGTCTCTGTTACTTTCTCTTCTATCTCATCACCGTTGTCACCCGCTAACTCGTCGCCGTCCCTTTCGTGTTCGCGTCGTTGCCTCTTATGCGTGCTAACCCTTTCGCACTGAAGATATTAAAATGCCACGAGTACTCGCGGAATGCCATGAACTAACTTGCCCTCGAGAGATTAGCTTACGACCTACCGGACCATCACGCGTTCTCTCCTCGAAGAAGTTAGAAATATGCCACGGAAGCGAATAATGCCATGACGAAAATAAACTCTGAGTGATTCGCAGTTATCTATAGTTTATAGTTTAATAAATAAAAAATATAATTTATAAATATGTATATATAAAGAAGCGTTTAAATAACTGATATCGTATGGGCACAAAAAATTGTATAATTTACTTGCAAATATTTTTGTCTTTTATATATTTCTTTTATTTCTTTTCACACAGAGAAATTGAAACGGTTCAACAAAAACGACATCAGGGTATCTTTTTATAGTTCTAATAAAATGGGTAAATATATCAAAGTACAAAAGGATGTCCCTATACATCTAAGAGCAATGTAGTTTATAAGATTTCGTGTAATAATTGTGATGCGTCGTACGTTGGACAGACGGGCAGACAATTGAACACCAGAATTGCAGAACATCGTAATCATATTAGACATAACACTTCTGTCCGTTCTGTCATAACGGAAAGTCATAACACAAGCTGCAGAATGATTATGATTTCCAATGGGACAACGTTAAAATTTTGGATGAAGAGCCTTGCCTATAGGAAACGCTTAATTTCTGAGATGCTCAATATCAAAAAGCAGAAAAATAGTCTAAATTTACAAACTGAAGGTCTCCATGAGGCATATATACCTATTGTAAATAAAGTTTGACTCTTCGATACTGACAGTCCTTCTCCTCTCTCAGTCCGTATTGATCCATATCAGCGAGTGTACATTATAATCGACACACAATGTCCGTCTTACATATCTGCGTTCCATTAAACTGTATATGTACATTTCAATTGGTTTTTATACTTCTATGGACATACTTGTTTGAACATGGCTTTTGGTGAGTTTTTATTTTGTTAGAATTCCGATATGTTACTTTGATCTTGTTTAGGATTTTGTAAGAAGACTTTTTCTATCTACTTTATCGACTAGATCTTTTTCCAAGAGATATGAAACACATTTGACGGTCCGATCGTACGTGAATAATGTCGAGTTCTACATCAAGACTCACTCGAACTGTTATTATAAAAATATAAAAAAATATGCGGGCATTTTTGATAACTAATTTTGTACAGCGATCTTTGTGATAAGTAAATGTCTGAAGAGAGCTCAATCCGGTAGCCGAAAGTTGTAATGTTTTACATTTGAATTGAAACTGTTTTCTTCATTTTTACTTTTCTTTATTTGTAATTTATTCTTTTTAATTGTGTTACAATTAAAAATGTGTTTGACTCTTACTTTATTTATTATCATTTGTTTTATATATCTCTATTATATCGCTGTAAGAGCGTGCACGAACAAATGTAAAAATATTTCAAATTTAGACTTGAGACAATTGTATACTCATTTTTTTCATACATTTCTGGAGTCAGCACGATATTGCTGAATTACAATAATGATGTTTATTTATTATTGACGCGTATTTCGTAAAATAATAGTAGACGTGAAATTATATATCGTTAAATAATACTATCTTAGTGCCGCGCCAATCTAAAGTTGCTACCGTCTAAGAAGATTTTGAAGCTGCGTGCTTCCCACACGGCTTTTCCTGTGGACTACTCGTTTCTCTTTCCTCCGACGTGCGTACTGCCTCGCGGAAAACCAAAATAACTCAATTAAAGAATTTCCATGAATTCAGGGAATACGAACGGATACATATTTATGATCTGATCGCGTCTCCGGAGGAAATTTGAATCGAGGGGAGAGAGAGAGAGCTCGCTTTCCAGCTTTAGTCCGTGAAGTAACTGCCGACTTTTATTAGCTGCAGCGACAACAACGATAATGACAATGACGACGTTAAAACTTGGCGAATCTTCGTAAGATTTTTTTTTACGTAATCGAATTACTCGATAAACCGAGGCTTGAAGAGAATATTGCGCCACGGAATGAATTCGCAATGGGTATGCGAGGTTTCCGCGCGACTGCTGTTCGGAAGTTTTAGCGGATCAAAGAACTGCGTTTGAAATTGGATACGAAAGTACTCAATTCAATTATTTAGCGCGCTTTCGAAACAGTAGTTTAACAGTATCATGCGACAATAATAATATTATAACAATTGTAAAAGCAAGCTTATAAAAATATCAGCGTTACTTTATAGAAGAAGCGAAAAATAGGACTATCTTCTTTAGAGTTTTCTTGAAAATATTTGTACTTTAGTTCATCTTCTGCTGTTTGTCGACGTTATAATAAGGAAAAACTCGCGCGTTACTCGACGGTCAAGAAGTAAGAACATACGATTAATTATTCTGGTCTGCATGCTATTGCAAAGAGAGAGAAATATGAGCAACGCCTTAGAAACGACGGCGCTGAAATTGCGAGAGAGAGAAGATGACGCTGTGCCCACCGTTCTCCACTTCCCTTAAAGGGTTCCAGTTCTACCCCTCCTCGCGCACTTTCCGGTCTTACTTTTGCTTTCTCCGCCTCCTTTACTCGCTTGCACCGGGTTAGAGGTGGAACGGATATGAAGTACCTCGACGGAACGCGAACAGAGAAAAGGAGAAAGAAAGAGAGAAGGAGCAAAAAGAAGGAGCCAAGAATGAAGAGATAAAAAAGGAAGACATTACGTTGCGCGGGACGAAACTCCGTGGAAAGGGGAAGCGAATAAAGGAACGGGAATGAGGACACGGGAAGAGAAGATTCTCCGTGCGGGGTGGCGACGCGACGGTTGGATTTCATTTCGTCTTGTCGCTTTGATGTCCCTGATGCGTGCCGCTGGCCCGCTTCTGCCTTTTTAACAAACTCATCTCCTCGGCGACCCTTAATCTCCGCCCTTCGGCCTGTTCCGGTACCCATCTTTATTTCTCTGCCCCTCTACTGTACTCGTCTATTTAACCACGCGCAGACGGAAGCGTGTGTGCGTGTGAATGTGAGTATACCAGTGAAGAGACCTCTTCGAATTGTCACCGAATATCTGAAAATGGCGGCCACTTTTGCACGCTGCAGCTTATCGCCACGTGGGCCGCGATAAAAGCGATTTGCGACGTGCTTTATTACATCTCTTACTTTTTATTCATCCCATCGCAGGTAATGCAAGATCCATAAATAGCTTAACCTAATTTTTGGCTACTTACTCATGCGGAAGATATTTACAATGGAACTTGGAGAAATAGCCATTAAGAAAATGTATGACAGCGCAACGTTGAAGCAAAATGCTAAAAAATTCTTACAGAAAAATACTATTGAACTTACAAAAAAAAAATGATTGGATAAAATTGGAAAACCTTTCCAATCTAATATCGTACACTATTTGTTGCAATAGTCTTTCACTAAATAGTATTTTTTCATAAGGGATCTATGGATTATGTAATATCGTAGAGAATAATGCGCGGGATTAATGTAAACAAATATTTAGCAAGTACGAAATAAATTCTTGAAATTTTGGAATTACTCTCGTCTATTTTGGAAGGAACCTGTTTTTAATTTCTTCAGCCAAGTTTCGTCTGACCGATTCAGTGTCACTCGTTCAAAAGATCGTCATTACGAGACTTTATTATTTCGTAATGGTCAACATCCCTCTGACTGGAGAATCGTTTGTACAAAGGGGTTGCGTCCCGAGTTCATGAAAATTAAGTGCCCCTTGCTTTGGATATCTCCCTCCCCCCGTGTCATGACACCGATTTTCGTCGCGGCTCGTCGACGACTATTACGCGACGAGAGGGATGAAAGTAAAGTTACGTTTCGGTACGGTATATGATTATGTCGTGGAACAACATCGCCCGTGGATATAAGTCATATCGTGGGAGGCGAGGAAGTGTTGTAAAAAGGGGTAAATGGAGGGTGCGGCGTGGCTACACGTGGGTAGGAAAGCGTGGTGATACACCAAGGGTTGAAGAAAGAACGGGCAGGGCGGAGGGGGGGGGGAGGGGCCCCGTTTTCTGTGGGAGCAGCCGCGTGTTGCTCGTACTATCAGCGCGTTATTAGCATTTGAGGTGAGACCGTTTTCTAGGACCATCGACACGAACGTAGGGGGTGGTCGGCCAAGGGATTGAACATGGGCGAGTCGAGGGCGAAAGGGGGTTGTAGTTTAGCATGGCTGATACGTGGCCGCTTCTGCACGCAACGGGGGGGCCTTGTTAGGACGAGGAATGATGGCACGCACCCGCGTGGTCCCCTAGGGTCTTTTTCTCGTCCTCCGACAATGGTTATAGCCTCACGGTCGTTACCACGTTATAACCATCTTCTGATTCGATGTTTCGTAACGCTTACGCCCGGAAACGAGCATCTTACGTTCTCGTGAAGTGATTATCTTTACACATCTGAAGACATTATTTTCTAACGGACTAAAGAAATGACCCCCCTTTATAGACATTACGCGCTTTAATAAAAATCAATGTTCCATTAAACTGGTAAAATGTATGCTGAGTTTTTTATATTCTCATATAATTTTAATCGTCTTCTAAATTATTGTCGCATAAAGAAAAATGATAAAAACGATGATTGGCTAACTTGGCGCTCCTACAAGTCTTTTCAGCTTCTTCCACGTACTCACACTCGTAATCGCGGGATAACGTCTGTTTTACAGCGTTAAATTCGAGTCCGCGCGTGGAATAGCAATCGGCACTGAATCGGGGAACGAGGTATAGGCAGGTCTGCATACTCTCTAAATCAAAAAATCCAATCCTCTCGAAAACACAGGTCCGACAATACTGGCGAGCAGGCGGGTATTCCGGTATTTCGCGGAGATTCCATGGACCGGCATCAATCTGGGTTATACGTGTTCGTAACGTGTCTACCTACCTACCTACCTATCGTCCGACGGTGTACATCTATGTGCCCTCGATAACCCAAATAACGAGTTTCCAGGGAAGGGCAAACAGAAAGCTACCTTACTCTAGGGTACGCAAAATATAGTAGCTATGTGAAGATCTGTAAATGAGATTCGTCAATTTTACCTCGCGACGTATACACGTGGAAAGAGTAATTTTGCCGAAGAATCTAAAAATTTAATTAGACACACAGATCTGAAAATAATGTTGCCATCAAAATAATTAGGCAGGGCGACAAAATTGATTGCTAGAATATCAAAATATTTTGCAGCATTGCTCATCACGCTCAAGATTCTTACAAAATTATTTTCAGATCTGTGTCTAGCTAAATTTTTAGATTTCCGTGCAACTGTAACATGCGTATTTAAACATACGAATATTGCTAGAAATATTATTGCCATTATAATCATTATTATATGTATATTAATTAAAATTGTACATTACACTGTATAATAAAAAATACTTACATAGATATAAGATAACAAAGCTTAATTAAGCGTCAAATGTAAAAGAGACCGTTATCAACTTATTTCTTCTCTTAAGGTAAAGGAAATAGAAAATTAATGTTATGGAAAATTGATGAAAAAGAAGTATCGAGCAAGCTTATTTTATCAATACTTCCTCGTTCAACAGTTTTATGCGTTTAGACATTGGTCGTCTCGTTGTTAAATCTATCCTCGGCCGGATCTCGCAATCTAACGTTACTTTTACATACGCGAATACATATGTGTTAGATGTAAACTCCTATGTATTCACGCAGATGCGAGATCCGTCGGGATGTGATATCGGCACCCAGTCCGTCCGTCCATCTCTCATGGATCTCCGGATCTACGTCTCTCTCTCTCTCTCTCTCTCACTCTGTTGGGAGTACGGAGAGATCTATCGGAAGGGATCGTTGACGGAGAGGATTGTGCGCGAGGAAACGCGAGGACGGCAGTGGATTCGGTTGGTACGTAGGCAGGCACAGTAGCGTTCGTGGACGGCCGGGCTCTCTGCCTGTTAGGCCGTTTGGCTGCCTTGCTGCCTGACTGGCGGGATGGCTGGCTATCGAGCGACGCCGATGCAATTCCAATTCCTGGCTGTCAGCGGCAGAGCTGCGGGAGACGCGTCCATTCGTGATCAGCCTCCCGTGAAATCCCGTGCCTCCCCCCTCGACTCACCCCGAAACGAAACCCGGTCTCTCGCTCTCTGCTTCTCCCTCTCTCTCTCTCTCTCTCTCTCTCTCTCTCTCTCTCTCTCTCGCTCTCCATTTCTCTCTCGCCGCCGTTTGCCCTGCCTCGTCTCTCTTTCCAACCCTATGTCTTCCTCTTACTCTGATCCCCGTCAACCGCCTCCAACCTCCCGCTCGCCATCCACGTTTCCCGTCGAACATCGAGTTCCCTTTCGCTCTCCTCCTCTCCCCCTTTCCAGCCGTTTCTACTGTGTTAATGCGTCAAATGCGTAGCCCTCTCGCGACTTTGGTTTAACCGATCTTTTGGAGGTACGGAGATATATCGATGAACTTTGCTCTCTCAAATTAGACCGCAAGGCTCTTCAATTTGCGATGAATCTAATAAACTTATGTATAAGTTATACCTTGCGCAGGTTTTTTTGTGAAAAATTAGGTAAATTCTCGACTTGAATTGACTCTAAATATTCAATTACTGTATATATACCTCACAGATTGTGTGACAATCTACACAATGTAAATTTGTATTTCGTATATATACATATATATATATATATATATATATATATATATATATATATATACGCGCGCGC
>NW_017305299.1:502171-503307 GCF_001594115.1 Trachymyrmex septentrionalis
CGCGTGTGTGTATGTATCACTTTGTCATACCATGCTTCTATGTGACAAAAGTTCGAACGACGGCGACAGAGCAGAAAATTTATCAGCGTAAGTTGAAATTTATCGTCGTGCAACGATGCTCTATATAAACAGACCGAGAGATCGATGGATCGACAGATAGGATGTACCAGGAGAAAAGATATAAATTTTCACTGTACACATACAGAACGCATGTATGTATACGTATGTATGTATGTCGTAGACATACCTTTTTCTTGCATTGTACCTGCATTTGCATTCGCACTGTACATGTGATTGTATACCTCGTCGTTGGATTCTTCTTGCCGTGCCGGGGTGTAAGGACTTGGGTCTACGAGGAAAAGTAAGACAAGGAAATGGGAATACAGCGTCGAGAGAAGAGTCGAGATAGAGGGAGGGGCGGGAGGCGAGATAGTGCTGGAAGACGGGGAAAGAGAGAAGAGCCCCTAACACACAACACAATCCGGCGGCTTCGTCTGCTTCGATGGATTTTAAAAGATCCCCGAGATTATTACTTTTTCGTTTTCTTTCATTTTCATTCTTCTATTATTATTTCAGAGGAGCGGATGGGAGCGCGCGAGCGCGCGGGAGTGTGCGTTCACCAGCATCAGCACCACGTGTGCACCGCGTTGTACGTGGCCCCGTCCATGCGTGTATATATACCTCTTTCTCTCTCTCTCTCTCTCTCTCTCTCTCTCTCTCTCTCTCTCTCTCTCTGTGTGTGTGTGTGTGTGTGTGTGTGTGTGTATGTGTGTGTGTTCGCTCGTTCCAGGTTGAGCTAGGCCGGGCTTGGGTTGGGTTGGATGCGTGGAAACCATGGACGACTTTGGGTAGGCTCGTTGGTTTCCCGCCGCGACTATCGGCGCGTATTGAAGCTCATCGTCACGGAAGTAACGTCGGGACAACGGCAGCGGCCTGAACGGGAGTGACGACAGAGATGAAGAGAACTGAGCGATAAAAAGAGAGCGGGATAGAGTGATAACGGCGAGCAAGAGAGAGAGAGAGAGAGAGAGAGAGAGAGAGAGAGAGATCGAATTGATTGAAGAGAGATGGCTCTAAAGTGAGAGAAAGAGAGAGAGAGAGAGAGAGAGAGAGAGAGAGAGAGAGAGAGAGAGAGA
>NW_017305299.1:503407-506867 GCF_001594115.1 Trachymyrmex septentrionalis
CCGTATGTTCCCACTCTCTGCCATCAATGTTCCCCGCGTTCGCGTGTCTTTACTTCTGTTTTATGTCGATGATCCACACGCTTTTTCCGCCTTCGCGTTGACGAAGGGTCCGCAGGTGAAGGGTATGTACAAGTCGATCTCAATGGGTAATAGACCAGACAGTTTCGCACGCGGTAACTCTAAGAGTTAAAAACGGAGTTCGTTACAGAGTTTACCGCCTGACGCATTAATTGGCATTGTAATTGCATTTGAAAATGATAACTGCATACACGAGAATATACACGAGTTTGAAACGCGACTACGTGACTTTCATTTACAATTCAAGTCTATGTGTCGTGAGAAGTATCGATTGCATATCCGTTGAAAGCGTTTCATCTTTTTTATCAAGAAAGTGTATTATAGCTATAATAAACGGAAGAAAGAGAAAGAGAGAGAGAGAGAGAGAGGGGGGGGGGAGGGGAGGGGCATCTCCTCCGTTATAATACGAAAGGGCACCGCTCAATGAACCCTATCCAATCTCACGCGCGCCGCGATCTCCGTGCCACAATATGGGCCGCAGACCACAAAAGCAAAAGCCGAATGCTATTATTAACTCCGACCGATTTCTTACAATGGTGGATTTAGTAAGGGTTGTCCCATTACGTACAGTTCATCTCACTTGAGGTGCAGGTAAGTACAGGTGTGGATATCGGGAAGTTAAATCCGGTGGTGAGGTAAGAAGGGGACGGTTCATTCTGTAACAATCGAGACGCCTTTGTTACAAGCACGGAAATAGTAAGTAGGTGGATCAATATTATCAGCACACGGCGTGTCTTTTATTATCGCCTGTAGCATCGTGGTATTTATCACGCGGAGGCACAGTTAAATTTGCTATGCTATAATTAACGGTGTATTTCAATGTAAAGCGTCATAATCACTGGTTCCGCTACTAATAGTTATATGAATGAGTCGGTTACCGGAAGCATGCGTTAGTGCTTTAAAAAAAAAGTAACACGTGCCGAAGATTTTTATATAAAAACATCGTTGCATCAATTTACGCTCACTTAATTCTCCCTGTTACTTTTATTCGTTTAGAATCTTTACAAGAGTAACGAGTTTAAAATAAAATAATTTTTACACAAAAAACACTGAAAAAGTCTGATAATAATAGTCAAACGATAATCATTAAAGTTTTGGTGAAATAATTTCAACCAAAATGTTTGCTTAATATTATCAAAATCAACTAAACGTTAATTTTAGTTTTCTAGAATCTCATTTTTCTAATTAGTACTAAATGCTTATTTATTAACGATTATTTATTATCATTTTTGGATATACTTATTAAATATTGTATATTATATGCTAAACAAAATACAATTGATAGCTACCAGAGTTATTTTCCAGTGAAAAGAAGAGGATCGCATGTATGTTAAATATTCAAATACCAATTTTGATTAAAATATGTATTGTTATAACTTTTATATTCATTTGTGTATATAATTTGACATCTAATGACGATCCCGAAGTCAGAAGACGTAAGCAAGCTAATTTGCCCACATCAATTGAAATTAAAATCACAATGGCATTTTTTAATCCAGGTAGCGTATCGAAACGATTTCACAATATGATCGAAATAAACTCTGAAAAGCCGTTGTTTATATCGACTAATCTTTCTAAACTATATAGAAGACTTCTTTTCGTTTTGTTACCTGAATGTTATGTGGTATTGTAACACTTACACGTCTAAAATCTCAGGAGAGACGAACGATTCTCGATAGTATAGTCGTAGACAGAATGGTTGCAATACTCTTTTTTTCCATGAGTTTTAGAATGCAGTTTGTTCACCGAGTGATTGGTTCTTATATTATAGATCTAATCATTTACATTTAACCTCTCTAAGAGCAAGATTGAGTTCCGAAATTTATCGAAAAAAAAAGTTCTATCCACATTCGTTTTATCCATGTACATCTATATTCAGCGTTTTTGTCCTCTGGCATACCAATCCGCAAAATCAATGGATATTCTATAAAATTCAATCGAATTTTGATAGCAGTGTGAAACGATTCCATCTAGAAAGTACTAAACTTAAACCCTTCGATGCCACTTTACATACACCATTCTGTTATGCACGTATCTACCATATGTGGATATTGTCTAAAAATATCACATAATGATTATGTAAAATTAACATATACCAATTTTTTTCATATTAAAATATCAGACATTAAAAGATATAAGTGTAACAAACGAGCGGGCGTATCTTGAATAAAAATTTATAGCAAAGCAAAGTAAAAGAAATCCTAATTATGCTGCACTAGGAATGATGCCGAAGGGTTAAAAGTAACATACATCTAAAATTTCCAAGTAGCTATTGCTGTGAGCAAAATAAAATCATAAAGAATATGTTAAGATAAAAAAATTGTTTAACATTTGCATTAAGTACTTTACTCACAAGTTCTTTTACTTCTAAACATTAAAAAAATATTATATACATTTCGTTCAGCCATCCATTGTCAATTAAGACTGTCAATTATCAACACATTCAGCACGTCCAATACATGCATCATTTGCCGACAGTCCTATGACAACAACACAATCGCACGCAGGTGTCAAGTCCATACGCAGGCAATATCCTAAATGTTCGTCATGGGTTGTCATTGACCCTCGAGCCTGACACTCGCACCATATCGTTAGCCGAGATACAGACGGCTGTCCTCCGGATGCCTCGATGACATTCGAAGGTATCCGCTGAAGGGTGTAACGTAACCAAGAAGCAAAATGGCGAATATCGTGCCAGATCGCCATCATTCCTCGCCGCCATCGAGTCCTCTTCTGTGTTCACGCGTACATACATGTACGCTCTTTAAGGGAGGGAGGTCAAGCAGGACCACCGCCGCGCCGACCGGCTCTCGGGACTACGTACGTCCCGCGGAACCTACGATACATCATTTTCGGCTGGGATGATCTTACGGTAGATTTACCATTTGTACAGTTTATGGGCGTTGGTCTGGGCCATAAACTTGGTTGGCAATGACGGCGACCCACGCCACCGCCGCCGACTAAGTTAGGTAAGCCCGGACGGTGGCTCGTGGCGGCGATAGTTTGGGGGCAAAATCTCGGGGAGGCGGTGCGGAAGTGCACGAGAATCCTACGCGATATGTATGTGTTCCGCGCTTAGTGGTAGCGAAAGTGCCGTCGACATATTGACCGTCTCTGATTCGCTGAAAGAGGCATCAATAACAGTGTTTACTGGAATAGAATTGTCAATAAAAAGGATATAAAGATAAAATAAATGCGGTATCCATTAACAAATATCGTTGAGTAGTTAAACAGCGGTAAAGAATTTACGTTAGATTTTAGCGTTATATTTAGTTCTGTATGTGATGGAAAAATTATTAGGAACAGGAATATAAATACGAAATATTATATATGCCGTATATCTTATTTGTATCCATTGTGCGTTATATTTAATTTCTATTTC
>NW_017305299.1:506967-514458 GCF_001594115.1 Trachymyrmex septentrionalis
TATAAATACGAAATATTATATATGTCGTATATCTTATTTGTATCCATTGTGCGTTATATTTAATTTCTATTTCTATCTAATAATCTTTCTATTTCTCTGATATTTAGAGGACAGGCCACTATTATGAGATACCGAGTTCATTTTGAATAAATGCTAGAAGTCTATGGGCAGAATTTAAAGAAATAATTGGGCCTTTTTGGAGCAAATTTAATAAGCTTTAAGATAATGTTATATAAAGTTTAATTCAAATTTTTTTGGAAAATTAAAGAAATGTCAAAAAATTGTGCTCCTAATATGAGATGCTCCGAGAAATCAATAATAAAACGCAAAATATATCAGTACTGCAATTAAAAAACTTTATTTTATATTAACTTTATTTCTAAAATGCAAACAAGCACAACCAGCGTACGTGAAAAATGAGCATGCGATAGATTATATCCAGAACTCGTCTTCAGTTGGAATCAAACATCGCAGAAATAGGCACTCGACATTTATTCTGATTGTCCTTTTTATTATTGAACAATAACATTTGCTCTTTAGCAACGATTTTCACTATAACATAGGCGCATGGGTTATTTCATATTAGAAATATCCTGGGTATCTTATATTACGATTTTCATGCCTTATGTTTTTACGATCATCAAATCTAACTTCTATAATTAAACAATTCAACATGTCTCATTTTTCTGTTAGTACGATCTTACTCTATCACTACATAAAGAATTTATTGCCAAATATTTATTTATTAAATAATAAACAAGGTTTAAAGGCTCATCTCAATGAAACTTGAAGACGATCAAATTATAATTTATTTTTTTACAATAACTACAGATATGATCTAATAATGAATTTTCTACTAAATAACTTTCAATTCAAGAGCATTAAATTCATGGTGGAACCAATAGACAGCGTTTATTAGTTTAGCAGAAACGTCGCTGTCTCATATTAGGCGCCTATCTCATAATAGAGGGCTTTCCTTTAATATTTATTTCTAATATTTTTTTCATTGTGCACAGAGCTTACGCGTTAGAGTTTGTATCAAATATTTAATATTTATGTAGAAGTAGTCATCTGATTTTTTTACGTAAACAATTACCGAAGTATTTTTATAATTAAAATTACTATTATTAACAATACATTGTATATTGATGAATTGTATTCCGATTTATTAGCATTTGAGAACTTTATGAATATAAATTTACTCACAATTTTCTGAAAAAACGAAAGCAAACAGAATAAGGATATTAAATAGTTTATTATGACAATATTTAAAAAAAAATAATGATTTTAATTAATTAACATTTTTTTATTGCAGGTTTTCGACAGAATTGTGAAAGATTCGTAGTAAGTAGTTATTAAAATAGGAAGAAAATATATTTATTTTAGAAAAGAAAGAAAACAATATTCATTTTACAATTCACATTATTTTCGCTGTTGGGATATAACACTATAAAAACACTGAAGGTGACTATTCCCGGGTTAAGAGCGCAACGTACGCTATTAATTCGTTGAAAACTAGGATTTTAGATTCAAGTAACATCTTGTTCCAGTATCGTGTTAAAGAGAGAGCACATAAAAACCGGCCACTCGTGCAAACTCGAATTACTACGCATCGCGTGCGTATCGGGATCGCGCCATCGTTGAGCTCGTTACGGGACGAGCAAAATCCTTTTTGCATCCCGTCGTCCGTTGCGTTTGACCCGTTTCGAGAGATTCCACAATAGGATGAGTGGCGAACACACGGGGTATGCGGGATCGAGATATCGTATGTGTCTACGGTGGCCCCGCCGCCACACACAAGCAGCTCTACGGCAAAGCACCGACACGCAGCGCTGTGGAATCGGCGAATCCCACTCGATCAGAAGCCGAATGGAAATTAAATGCTCAGTCGACCGTTATGCTGATTGATTTGTATTCTGCGATCTGCTGGCATGGCGAGGAAGTGTGCTAAACTGCGGGATTTATGTTCTCTCCTAATTGCGTCGCTCTTCCCCCTCGTCTGCCCATATCTCGTCTACGCTACCCATCCTCCACTCTCGCTGAGCTAACATCCTTACTAGATTAATCCGACATTTGATGTGAAACGACATGTTTTTATGAGGTAGAGTATCTTGCTTAACAAAGATGTTCAATTAAAGTAATTAAAGTAATGCACGCGCCTTTGAAAGTAACATGTCGAATAAAATTTCTTCGCAATGCCATTTTGTGTTAATTAAAATTTTCGTTGCATTCAGGAATGCAGACGGATTTTTATCAGTTATTACGCAATATAGACTAATTAAAAATAATTTATTACAAGTTAGACCCTTTTTCTTTAAAACATAAAAAATACATATTTTAAAAATATGAAAAATTTATAAAACGGAATATTCAATATTTTTTTTAAAGAATATACATAAAAATGAGTTTTAGCTTTAATTCTCTTTTGATCTATATCTGTATCAAACGCATCGGTTCGTATTTATCTTATTGTTCTTAGTCTTCTTTAATTGCTATCTCAATAGTTATTAATTAGAGAAAAGTGTATGTATAAGTATATAATATGTAAATGTATGTGAATATCCGTAATGTATTGAGCTGGGATTATGGATTCGCAAAACTCAAATGACTGCGAATCAGTCGTCCCTACGCACGGGAAACCTCTAAAGCGAGTACAGTATCGACATCTCTTGAGTCTACTAAGAAGTGTATATTACTTTATCGATTTACGAATGAAAAATTTTTTTCAAGATTTTTTAAATATGCAAATAGCTTTTATTTATTTAATGTAGTATTACTATGTGAATTTGTATTATACGCACAAATATTAATAGGTATATCTATGTATGTAATTATCTTTATATATTAATTCATTTATATCAATAAATGTATATATTTCACGTATTTCACGTATTTTACTATTAATTATAAGTCAAATTACAAAATAAAATTTATAATCTACTAATGCAATAATAATTTGTACTAACAGCGAGTCTGTTACCGACGATCAATAGTCAAATATGCTTTTGCAAACCTATATTATACTGTATTGATATTATAATATAATTGTTCAATGTTGTGGAGAATCAAGATTTGTATCAAGGAAGTTGCTTTGCTGCCTGTCTTACTAATTGCTGATAAGAGCAATCCATCAATGGCACGATATCGACATACGATAATTTAACATTTACATTTAGCAGTCTTAGAAGCGGTTCAATAAGTCAAAATCAGTATTTTAAACTCTATAGATACACAAGACGTTTATACCAACGCTAGATTTATTTATTACATAAAATATTGAACGTTACCGCTTGAGGGTATCTCCATTTACTTTCATTTTGCTATTTGCAAGAATAGTTGCATAAAAGTTCCTCCTTTCAACCACAGCAGGCAGTGAAAAGAGAGAAGAGATTCATTTAATTCATCTAAAAGTATTCTATAGACAATAAATATTTTAATAAGTAATTATTGTTTTCCGATATATTGAAAATATATTGGAGATATGGAATGTATAATTTTCAATTGTATTTATTTCATTACTTTTAACTTTTTTTATACTTAAAAAATATGTATATTAATCTAGAATTATACAAATAATTCATATAAAACTGTAAATAACTCAAATAAAAAAATATCTTAACTTAAGAAATTATTAAATAAATAATTATTAAAGAAATTATGAAACTTAATCAGAATCAAATATTAGGAAGGTCGATTTACGAATTTGTTATCTGCTACAAATTCCCTCATATATAATGCGGCATATTTGTATAAAGAGGGTACTGAGTAAATCGCAGGGATTGGCGGGTCTTGCATACCAATGAGACTACTCAGACTTCTCCTTTTACCCTAATCAGGATGCAGCCCTTGACGCGATGCAACCCCTCCATCTCAAGTATTTCTGGTGCCATAGGTTTTACTTTGCTTCGAGGGTTGCGGCTCGAAGCGCGCATTGGCTAATTTGGAGGGAAACTGTGATGCAACAGGGGTTGATGAAACGAGGATCTTAGGACATTCAAGACGGCGGTTGGTACGAGGTGTTACATTCCATCCGAGATTTTCAAATTACTGGATTATGCCAAGGAAACTGGCTGGCGCAGCAACTATCTAAGACGCTTAACGTCGTCGACACGGGTCGCATGGTTTTAAGTGACGATCATCCTAACACCTCTTCCTCCCTCTTCTCCTCTCGCGGCTCCTCTTGCCAAGTGAACGAATGAAGTTCGAGATTTAGTAGCTTCTTGTGCCGACAGCATCTGACGAATGATGCTGCTAGTATTAATGATCACTTCCTGAATATCTTTGTTGACGTACAGATTAGACGATGACACAAGTTAGAAGAAGACACTGACTGAATAAGTTTAACACATATTTGTATTAAGTTTAACGCAATTACAATTATGCTATTAAAGTACCGAGATTAATAATTTTCAAAATAGAAATGCAAATAAAGACACTGCCACTATTAACATAAGCTTACGTAAATTTACTTAAAATTTTGTAATAACAGGATAATTTAAATTTGAGCAATTTGTCTCGCTGTAATAGCTTGATGTAATTACAGTACTTAATAAAATTACTATAAATAAATTTACACATTCTACAATATTTAAATTAATATAAATTGCCATTAAATAATTAGAAATAAAAATAATTTTCTTCGTATTTATGTATTATTGCATATAAATTTCTTTGTAAAAAATAATTAAGATAAATTTTCATTTGTTTTCTGAAGTAAATTATTTTGCAAATTGATATAAAATTTAGAGTGACAGATGCGACATTTCTATAAAAAAGTAATTAATTTTTTATTAAGTAGCACAATGTTGTCATAAATCGAAGTACAAATGTAAGTGAAGGGTATTTTCCACTCTGTATCGATTTCTCATTTATTCTGGCAAAAACTTTACCTTACTACTAGAAACTTCGGAATAATAATCATTTAAGTGAAACAAACAACCGTGCAACAATTGTGAAATAATATATTCAATAAAATAATTAGTAATTCAACATTCCCTAGGTATTTTCAAATTATTCTGAACTATTTAGATTTGGTAGATAACATGTTGCAGCTAAGGTAACAAGTAAAGCACGATTAAAACATAGTTTTCTTTCTTGTTACGATTTCAAAAGCGAACCATTCATATCGCTGCATTATAAACTGAAATGTGGCAATGGCACATCTCGGCGTTTTTATTACATCCAATACTGTTCAGTACGATCGAGAAATAATTATTACTGGTTCTCACTTACAGCAAGTCGTTAATATAACATTGCCTGGCGATAACGATTTCGAACTAATTGCTTCTCCCGTATTACATTTTATGTCGTTATGTTAAATATTAGTACGGATCAAAACACAGAAATATATGCACAAAGTTAAAACCAATAAAACGCAAATGCGTTTTCCCATCATATTCTCGATATTAAATACAGCTGAATTTAATCCTTTGCAGATCCTGTATCAAAGTGAATTCAATATGATGGTTTACGGTAGTCTTTACCACGCCTTTTTTTTTTTCAAAGGTGCTCCATTCGTTGAAATTAATTTGGAACGCCGAGTTAGATTTTGGTTTTTATATCTGTATCCTATATATTTAATTCTATCGATAAAATTTGACGGAGAGAAAGAGCAGGGAGAGAGAGAGGAAGAGAGGGGGGGAGGGAGGGAGGGGGAGAAAGAATTTAATTTTAGCTTTAAATAAACTTTTACAGCGTAGCGCAAGTAAAATCGTAATGTTTTCGAAAGGGCAACGTACTAGAGCCCGTTATGTCAGACAATTCTATCGGCTATCGGCAACTCGATTCCACGGTTTTTATACTCGCGATCGTGGAAAGCGTGAGATCACTCATGCGATACGCACGGCACAGATAATATCGCGCCGATCGATAGTTCGGCGCGAACGACGAAGTGCCATCGATCGGTTGCCATTGTTGACGAGTCCGATCGATGAAACCGGCGCATGACTTCCTTGATGACGAAAAGATGCTTTTACGTAAGACGACAGTGAATGACACAATCACCGGTTCTTTCTAATTTCTACGATCGATCAATCGTTAACCCGTGTAAAATCTTGGACAGGCATTCGCACAATACAGTTCTTTTCTGCAGAGACAACTGCCGCGGAAGATGTTGCGAAATTAGCGAGGCGCAAGCTAAATTGCTCGTTTAAACGATTGGCCACAGCGACGACTTGCAAGATCAATACGAATACATGCAATGCTTACTGTTTCTCTCAGAAGGGTTTTATCTAACACTGAGAAGGTGGGAGTGATATAAAAGATTCAGCGAGATGGATTGAACGAGCAAGGAATCATCGAAACCGACGAGATTAAAGTAATCTTCTGCGAGATGTATTGGAAACTGTTTGTGTCACTGCTCCCGCACCTGCTTATTTGTAATTGCTTGGCCAGATCTGTTATTTATGAAAACGTCGAGAACGATGTTGTCGCTGTTGGTTCACTCATTCGCGAGGTACGTCAACCGGCGCCATTAAGTCTCATTGCGGGGGTGAGGGACTTAATAAGCGCTGGTAACGCACCGAAGTCACAAGATACTAAAAAACACATGAAAAACGCATCTGGTATGTGCTTCATAATTAACGTTTCTAATAGAATATAAAGTACAAAAAAGTCATATGCCAATCTTAGAAATATATAATTTATTATTTAAGTAATTATAAAGAAATCAATAATAAGTTAAAACGAGTATAATTTATATTTTTTCTTTCTCCTTCTCTCTCTCTCTCTCTCTCTCTCTCTCTCTCTCTCTCTCTCTCTCTCTGAGATATGTCAAATTAATGTTTATCGCCAAGTGCAGAATTTTGGGAACGCGTTAGATGTCTTGTTGAGCGTAACAAGGGCGGACAACAATGTGGTTTTAGGCAAATCAGACGAGGGCGGTTACTACAGAACCTACGGGAGCGATGCGGAGGGTGAGAAGGGTTACTTGAAGGAAACCTACGGTAAAGGTGATCATGGCTACAAGACTCTCGACACCTTTCACAAACAGGATGGCGACAAATACGAGTTCGAGACGCAAACCACTTATGGCAAAGGCCATGCTGATGATAATCAGAAAAAACATCATGACGAGAAAAAGAATGACCACGAAGGCGCAGGTAATGAATCGTCAAATTGTAATTTACTAATCAATAGCAGATACTAACACAATAATCTGAAAAAAAGAAAAATCTGATCACAGATGTAATAGATATAGATGCGTTCCCCCAAGCATTATAGAAAGGATTGATTATATCAGCATTTCTCTTCGACTTCATACTTTAGAGATGGAGAGAGATATGAATCAAACTATTCTTTTCCCTTTCTAAATCGATAATAAGTAACAACTGCATAGGAATGCGCAGTATATACTTTTTTAAATTTAAGTGACAGAAGGTCCTGATTTATTTCTATTTGCTTTACTTATCTTGCAAAGACTAAACATATATGTTACTAAATACTACTGTATATTACTGTTGTTAATTTAACAGTAAAATTAAATTATATATA
>NW_017305299.1:514558-517054 GCF_001594115.1 Trachymyrmex septentrionalis
CAAAGCGCTTTAAAATAAATATTACGAATAAAGCGAAACTAGCGTTTAATGCGATATGAAAATTATAGGTACCATGATCGATACGGACTACGCCGCTGATGGGGGTGATCACAATGAAGGAAGCGAATACTCGCACTATACCGGAGGCGACGATGGTGATCATTATAGTAGCCATTACACAGAGAAAGAACCGGAATCTTACAGCCACAACGAAAATTATTCCTCTGGAGATGGTGACGAGGAATCTTATGAAAAGCATGGCTCTTACAGCTCTGATGGAGAAGAGGAAGAAGAAGGGGATCATTATTAATTTTATCAGTGTATATCATTTTAATGTCCAATGTTCAGTCCTAATTGGAGCATCTTCTTTTTAATTTCAACCGCAACCTATTATTATAAATATTAATGTTGTCCGCAACTCGTAACCGCAACCTGTAATAACCGCAACCTGTTATCATAAATACAAAATGCGCGCGTCATCATTGAAATTATCAAAAATAATAGTGCATATTTTTTTTCGTATATGCGTAAATAACATCATAACAAATACATTTTTAATAAAAATAATATACTCACCCGCACGCAAACGCACATACACATTTTCGTTACAAGCGATTAATGCTTACTTTGCAACTAAATTTGTAATATAGATCGATCGTAATAGTAATTTATGTTTAATAACCAATAAAATATTATCGTCAATATATGTGTTAATTTCACTTGGCTATTAACTTTGAACTTTTTGTGCCATCTACATAATTGTAATAAGCACTATTTATTCATAATTGATGCGAATATTTGTACACAAATGATTTTTCAACACCTTCAATTAAAGGATGCGAAAATCTTTTGCATCGACGCGTCGCGTTAAAATAATGTGGAATAAAGCACACTGCCGGCCAAATTGAATGCTATATTAATATTATAACAGCTTTTCCATTATAAAATTTGCCTTTACGCTTTCGCGCTTGGATCGATCGCGAAAGTACGAGCGTACGCTTGAAATTACCGCCCGGCGAAACTTGTTACATTAGCAATGTCCGTGCATGATCGATTATCAACAGCTAATCCATTCTGGGGTACATTTCGCGTTGCATGCAAATAGTTCGTTCTCACGATATGGATGAATACGTATCTGTTCGTCGAAACGTTAATCCATGAAGTGGCTCGTTTCTTCATCAAAACTCAATGTGTATCCCAATATGTATGTGCAATTAAAGATGTGCAGGAATAAGTATGCACGTTTTGTGCAAAATAAATATGTCACTGATGTAATTAGACTTTATAGAATGGGAATATAATGGAAGAGAGGAGAATAAGAATGTTTCTTTTTCGCAAAGAAGAAATAAAGTTACGACTTAATACCACCTACCAGTAGCCGGCACGCCATTTATTCTTCGAGTTAACGCGATTCGGCTTTTATACATGTCATGCGACATTCACTTAGGATAAAGTATTTAATTCGAATAAATTACGCTGCATTCTAACGTTTATTACGTGTACCAGCTATACCAACTAATCAAATTATCGTTTAATCTCTCCGCGTGAATGTACGAATGTAGTTTGGTTTGTTGCGGAGAGCAGTTCTAATTTCTAATTTAACACCACCCGAGGGTCAGAAGCAATAACTTGTTCTCTGTCTTTGTCAAGCTTCGAATCAGTACGCTTTTGATTGTATAAAAGCAAATAGGTTTTCGAATCTATTTCACTACTGATTACAGTTTAATTACGCGTTTAATAGCGGAGGCTTGAAACTGTACTAGATTGCAGCTATTGCTATTTGCTTGGTAGACAATAGACACGGTTAATCGCCAACGAAATACATTTTTAGCTGATAGAAGACAAATACGAATAAAAACGTGAGTGTTTGTTAAAAAGTACTTTCCGTCACGCAAGAATGTGTCTCGTATTTTAAATCTGGCTATTGGTGTAGGTAACATTTACGAGCGGCTTGCATTTTGCAATTATTTATAACGAGGAAACTTTCCAGATGGTTGCCCATCCCCGAGCGGAAAATCAGTTTGTTAATTGTGCGAGATAATTATCGTTAAACGCTGTACATGACAAAGAAATATTTTGTTGTCATCGTTTCACTCAACCATTTTTCGGAGTCTATGCGCAATCTAATATATCAAATACGATTTAATCCTACTGCCAATGAATAATTTTGCACTTTTTCACTACCACGTTTCACAAGATTATCGTTAAAAATGTAAAAGTAAAAACAATATGAAGTCTGTGCGAAATTGTTCTTTGTTTTTTGAAAGTGGAATTTTTAAGTTATAACAAAATTTGCACAAAAATATAAAAATTTTCATTGTTTAAAATTCTCTCACAAAAATATAAAAATTTTCATTGTTTAAACATCTAAATATCTCGGTGTGTATGCATTGAAAAGGACTTTTAAACAATTTTGCTGATTGTATAGTTTCGTCTTTATATCGCGTTGTGCATATATTTAATTAGAAATAAAGGAGAAAAAATATGTATATATAC
>NW_017305299.1:517154-541438 GCF_001594115.1 Trachymyrmex septentrionalis
TAATCGGCTTAATTTATATTCAAAACGGTAAATGCAAACAATTAATACATTGATGTTCTGATCAATAGATATTAAGGTATACGCACCGCTCTGCTGGTTCATTTTATTTAAATATTTCGTTGCAATATGTTCCGATTATCGCATGCAGTGAAAAAGGGAATATCACAATGGTGGATCAGCTGAAAATATCAACTGTTTGCTTGCATAAATGAGTTTAAAAGGCGAGCAAAGCGAGAGGGAACTCAAATTAGAGACTATCACTGTCAGCTCTCTCGCGGCGATCGTCGGAGAAGCTTGCAGCTCGAATAGGGCTCTTGACCGTAGAATGGTAGCTATGTCGGGATGGTCTCTCCGGGTTTAAATTAGAAAACAATTTCATTAGCAGCCCAGAAGCCAGCGCGAGGTCCTTTTGTTCGCGTCGGTGTATAACCCGACGGTTTTATTCAACATGCGAGAATGCGCCGAGAGTGGTAACGCGGGGAACGGAGAAGGAAGAAAGGAAGAAGGAAAGATGGTGCGAGGGTAAGACTTGAACGTGAGAGACAGTTCAGCCGTTGGATTGGGAGATCCCGGACGAACGGTTCCATCAACTGATTGCACACCTCACAACTTAGCGACGAAGGAATAGACGATGTCTGCGGTATTCGCTATTTCTTTCATTATGAACAAAATCAACAAAAAAAAAAACAAAAAAAAATTTACCCAACTTATGTACTTTAATGTACGTTATCTCGAACAGAGAGTTTTCAAAAGTTCTCCATTTCTTTGTGATTTTTCCGTCTTTGTTATATTTTCTAAAATAAAAAAGACTTGCAAATAATAATTTTCATCTTTTACAACACTAGGACTGATATTAGTATGAATGAGATTATAATCAGAGTGCACCGCCCGCACGTAAGATTTAATGATATGCTTGAGTTTCTAATTATGAAAATTATGCCTGAAAAGTTTTCAAGTTTTGGCTGTTAACACTCCTCGGGAACGGCGCAACCGAGCGAGAGTAAAATGCTTGATGAATCAACGAGCTACGCCGCGATTCGCGAACGTTTCTCTGTACGTAAAGATTTCAGTGATATTTTAGATTTGAAATGAAGTCGTGCGCTGAGCTCATTGACCAAACAAAGAGACGAATGATTTGGATGGTCCGACACCGCCTCGGATCTGCTTACAAAGCAATCTTTCCATTTGAGTCGAGATCTACGGCGAATGCTACCTAATCTAATCTCCGTTACGACGCTGAGTCGAAATCGAACTTGGCAGAACCCCTAGTCTTCTCTCTGTCTGAGGGATCCTTGAAACTGGGCAGTAACCAATCTTTATCTTGATTATGCAGCGCCAACACCGGCGAAAGCCAATCTCCAATCGAAAGTGGTTGCCAAGTAAGATCGTAAAGAATCAGAATCTATCGAGTAGTATTTCAGACTGCAAAACGAGCCGATACTTTGGATTTGCAATGGAAATCAACACCGATACTATCGCGATTTTCCACCTCTTATCACCATATACATCATAGCCGATGCTATTTGTTTATTTCGTTCCGTGACGGAATTCATCAAATTGAAGATTTTTAATGATACCAAATTATCAGTTACATATTTTAAGATTTATTTTTGGTTTGATAACATTTACAGACGTACTTTCTGATTTTATTGAATAATTCCAAATATCGAACTTTGTCTTTTCATTGACACTAGAATCGGTGGATGATTAAGACCGCGGATGCCATCAGTTTTCCTTAGTTTTCGATGGTTTTCGAGATCATCTAATAAAACTGTCAGGGTTGCCAGAACAAATGGGTCAACAGTTAGCAAAACGATCCGCGCAACGAACGCCACGCGTGATATACGCGTCGCCGACGTCTGTAAAACTTAATAAATTGTTTTTGGTTTATGACGTTATAAATGGCGCTGTGTTTACGAGAGGCGAATTTATGTCACAGGTGATAGAATTAATGGTAAAATTAGACAGCTTATCGATGAGCTAGCGAACGCGACGACGCGCACATGCTGTGATAACAAAACGCTTCTAGGGCATTCAGCGCGACATATGCATATCCTGTATTTGTACGTCATGACGTTAATTAAAATGATTGCGCGAGCATCTGGTAGGGTACTTAACTTCAAATATCGATTGAGGTCACCGTCGCTACGTGAGGTGTTGATCGGGGCGGATGCATGTGTCGGACAACGGGATGCCACTTTGATTTAAAATAGATATTTGGCCATTCGCGATTGGGTTTTTACATTTCATGTATTAATTAATCGCTATTGTGCGAAAAAATATAAAAAAAACAGTAACATTTTATCATTTAGACATACTTTAACGTAAATATCAGAATAAAATAGAGATAAATTGAATATATATTTTTACCTATGTTAGTTAAAAAAAAGAAATTTCTTATTTTCACAAAGTTCAGTGTTAAACAAATATTTCAACATTAACGATTATTACTTAAATGATGTTGAAATATTTATTTAACAAACATTGTGAAAGTAAGAAATTTCTTCTTTTTCTTTTTAAGTAAGTAAAAATATAAATTCAATTTATATCTATTCGATTCTAATACGTACGTTAAAATACGTCAAACGCAAGTGTTGATTGCAAGTGGATAAAGGAACCGATCGATACGAAGACGATAATGCGATTTGTTGCGGTCTAGAAATTTCCGTGGTTATTGTTCCTGCGGCAGACCGATGCTCGCGGAAAAAGTGGTAATGGAAAGTTCTTCCTGACGCCGGATACAACTTTTTGCGGAAACAATGCGTTCACGCAGTGTATCGAGATACGATTAATCAAATAAAAATTTACATTGTTGTCCGGAACAATCGCTGGAAACTCATAATTTTGTAAATATTACTCAGAGAAACGTTAACGAGTCAATTTGTTATGTCACTTCGCAAGCGAGAAATGAGATCCAGCTCGACTCGAATAACATTTTAACATCCGATTGAACGCTGCGAGACAGCACGACGGAATATTCTAGTAGAATAAACGCGATGCGCGGCGATGCGAGAAAGTGTGAAACCGTGTGCCTCCCCACCGGAGATCAACGGAGATTGGAACGAAATTTAGGAATACTTGCGGTCGTGCGGATGAAAGTGGACTCGGCGGAAACATACGGCCGCGCCGTGACGGAAGTAGCTGGACCATCGATATTTAAGTGTCAACCGTAGTAACATCGGCCATCAGTTTGATCGAAACCGAGTGGTGCGATCGAGATGGTGCGAGGTACAATGTTATTTCTGTCATTCATTGCAATATGTTCACTCACATTGCACACGACGTGTCATGCCCGAGATTTGGCCAATGCGAAATCGCGCATCAGTCGACGCAACGTACAAGAGAACGACGACCGTCATGTAGGTCATTTAGAGCCCGCCGCAGAATCGTCCTCGATTGCAAAATTAGAAGACGAAACCGATCTCGAGACAGCAGCGAGCAAGCATAAGGGTCATCATCACGAGTCTGGAGGTGGTCACAAACATGAATCTCGTCATCACGAGGATCACGGTGGAAAAAGTGACAAGGGGTACAAGAGCCATCATCATCATGACAAAGGTGACAGTGGTAAGCACGATGAGGAGCATCACGCCGGTCATCACGAGGAACACGGAGGCAAGAAGAAGGGTCATCATGACGAGCACGAAAAATATGGTGAGCATCACGAAGGCGAGAAGGGTCACAAAGGTGGAAAGTTCGGTGAGAAGAAGGGTCACAAGAAGGGCCATAAAACGAAAGGTTATCACAACAAATTCCATAAGGATGAGTTCCATAAGGAACATAAGTTTTACGATGATTATCATAAGGGTGGGCATCACGAGAAGCACGGCGATTTCCACGGTCATCATGAGAAAAAGGAAGGCGAGCATAAGAAGGGCGGACATCATCATTCCGGTTATCATGAAGATCACCATGGCAAGAAGGGCCATCACGACAAAGGTCATCACGACGAGGAACATAAAGGTCATCATGGTAAACACGGCCACGAGGAGCACCATTCCCATCACGATGGATATGGCAAGAAAGGCGATCATCATTCCGGAAAGAAGTATGGCTACAAGAAGGGGCATTAGAGTTGTACGTTCAAACACGTATCAAAAAGCGATTACTCGTTCTACGGCTTATGTACCTGCTCCGGACCAAGTCACGCGACCAAGTCGCGAGATTGTTGTATTTTGTACCATTCTTTATATACAAGTAGAATAAACCTGCGAATAACTAACACGCGCAAAAAAAAAAATCGTTTCATTCCGACTCCTTGACTTTTCTTTCTTCTTTAAGTCTTAATGGAACAAATAAGTTTCTTCTTTTCCTCCCCTCCCAGCCCATATTTGTCCCAGCAGCTACATTACAGTCAAGACGGCAACGTGATATTACGCCTTATCGATTCCTTACGATTTATTGCCGCCGTTTTTCTCAGCGTCCTTTTATCACTTCCCATCGGCAAACTAAAGTAATTTTGCCATTTCTTCTCGCCTTGCGCCTTCGCTTATTGACAAAGATAACAATTGCGCGTGGAAGAACACGGCATTGTTCTCAAATCGTGTGAATAGAATTTTTACCCGCACGTTATAGTTGCTCGAAGAAATAACGGAAAAATGGCATATTATCGCGTTATTGTTGCGTATCATTATCATCAATTTGATTAAAAAATTAAATTTCATTGAATATTCGTCTTGAAAGTGATATATGGCCTGTCGACTTTTTCTAAGATGTAAAACGACAGTTTGATTGATTCAAGAAGACATGAATTGATTTACTGTATATACGATAAAAGTATTTTTCAGCGCCTGGTCTCTATTGTCAGGCAAGAGTAATATATATTAGTAATTTTGCAGTATGAATTTTAATGTCACATATAGCACAGATCATTAATGTACCAATAATTGAGGTTAATCGATTGGCCAGCTGATTGAATTGATTACCGGATATTAATGGGCCACAGAAACGCGCGTTGCGAGTTGACACGGTTAAATTTGTAGATAAATACCGCATATGCCTACACATGTTGCAGCATGCTCATGTAATGATATGCAACATAATACTATGCTGTTCATTGTAAAACATCAAAATGAAAATATGCTTTTATAATATGATATTAATACTACATGGTATTAAAAAACAGAATTAAGTCATATTATATTCTATAATTATGCTCGAATTTAGTTGAAATTGTTCTTTATATCATTAACTTCTTTCACAGATCAAATTAAATCATTTTACAGTCAATTATTTTCCTAAAGAACAATATTGACGTTAGTTTTGCACAATTAACTTTTTATAGACTTATTTAGTTAAATATCTCGATATTCAGTATTTTTACGAAATAAAAATGTCGTTGAAAAAAATAAACCAAAAAATTGATTAAAATTGAATCGAAGGTAAACGGAACTTTTCAATCGAGATTTCATTGTTTTTATTTGATGATGTTCCACATAAATAAATTAAAACATTTACTATCTCTGGTAGTGCAATGCTTTGATTATAAATATATTTGATTATATGATATTTATTTGTCTTATATTGTCACATTATTATATGATTTGATCAGCCGATGCGTGCCGTCGAAAACATATGATTACTTAATTGCTGGTGCCTTCTACAATGCGTATACATAATCAGCGCTCATTATTCGTTGATTAATAAACGATGATATTAGAATATGTTATTTAAATCCATCTACGCTATATATATCATTTATAAGTCTGGCTATTAATTGTTTGTGAGTAATAAAAACTAAATATCCAATAACCATCGCAATCAGTATTTTTATTAAATAAAAATGTCAATCTGGTATCTTTGAAAATAAAAATGTCGTTGAAAAAGGTAAACTAAAAAAACTGATTCAAATTGAATCGAAAGTAAACAGAACTTTTTAATCGACTTTTCATTGCTTTCATTTGGTGCTCCACGAAAATATGTAGATTAGAAACACTTACCTATCTCTAGTAATTTGCTTTGGTTATGAACATATTTGATTATGTCGGTTTTTAGCATAATACAATAAATACGCCAACAAGATGAGCTTAATCCAAATATTTAATTTAGTAGCTTACGTCAAAGGATTTCTTGCGCAGCCTCATGATGCAATTTTCATTATACGACTGTAGCAGGTAGATCATTTATTATTCGAAGGGTTGCTTCAACTTTGTGAAAATTTTATCAAAGGTACGGAAGAGTTTATTTAGCCAGTTTTCAGCAACGTTTTATTAAAGAACTCTTGTTTTCTTGTTGCGTTTATTCTTAAAAAATAATAACTTATTATTCTATTTGTCGCACGGGCAAAAAACATGCGACATAATAATGTAAATTTTGTTCCGCAAAAAGGTAACGATTATTCTTCTTTTCGTTAAAAGCTTCTAGTCTGGCAACAATTGGTGGGAATGCAATGCAAATGCCACGTGTTCCCAAGTCTTCATTAATTTGGTTAAATGGCGCGATTATTTTGGCTTCAGGAAAGCATGCGAAATCGCAGTACACCGCGGTGGTGCGTACTTCTTTGAGCTCATGCGTTTCACGCTTTTCTTCTTTTTTTTTTTCCTTTTCTTTTTCGTTCCGCACCGGAGCCACTTCAATTACATTAATTAAACCACCCGCACGTACACACATTACAAGCGAAACAATAGCAGACCTTTTCGACGGCCGCCGGAATTGTCACAGGGCGGAGCATTTCAAGTAGATTCGTTGCCGAGCGCATGCAATCTCCGGCGGAGAATGGGCTCGCACAACCCTGAACACTCACTGCATCGTACGTGGCAGTAAAGAAGTGCATAAAGTCTCGTTAATCCGTGCTCGGCGTACCGGAATTCAATTCGGACGAACGCCATGGAAGTGGCGATCTCATTTGCTGCAGGGTGGGATCGTTAATCAAATTCGCGGCGCGATGAATACGATAGTAGGCTCCTGTGAGTTTTTGCCCCGCCTGTTTTTACAAACGAACGACGCATATGCAACGCGGTGGAAAGTGCAGTAGTCCAGCATCGTTATCTTGCAAAGCAGATTGAGAATGCGTGCGCTAATGAATAACGAATATTAATTGAAAATTATAGAATGCTTTTTATGCGTACCTTATATGTACGATTTTCACGCGTATATGACAATAACAATTATAGTTCCTTTTTAATTACATTCTATTTTAAAAATGTACGTTCTAGACGAGTTATATAGGATACCCTCGGCAGTGTGTTCACTGAACTAAATATTAATACGTACTACCGCGGGAATACGTTTTATTTACCGCTGCCCGATAATGCGTTATATAACCAACGGCAAATTTAATGCTGTTTATTAATATTGGAATTTGATAAATAGCTGGAGCGTAGGAATTTTTATTAAAAGCGAAGATCCCAAGCACGCTGATAATTTACGGTACTCGTAATTTGCCGATCAATAACTCGTGTATGCCTATTCAATTAAGAAAGTACGTTTCTGGCAATTTGATGATTATTGCACAGAAAGCACAGAATATTAAAGAAATCTGGTAAGTAACAGCAATTTTTAAACTTCACGTAATAATCATAAACTTCTTTAACTATTTGCTCGGCTGAAGTAAAATCTTGTAACTATAGATATTATATATACGCGTATCACACGTGTAACGCGCGAAATTGCGCGCAATATAAAAAAGATGTGTTAAATATGTTACTTTATTTCAACAACGTATACACAATTAACAATTAACACAGATATATTACTGGATTATTGTATAATATTAGGGATAATACAGGTAATAGGAATGAGAAAAAGTAACAGGATCCAATTCAAAAGCAGCTGGTGGTATCTCTTGAGTGGTAACAAGTTTTAATGTCCCTTCTTGTATTCCCATTTTTTATGATCTTCGTGACCACCCTTCTTGCCATGATGATGATGATGGTGATGATGCTCGTGATGATCGTGGTGACCTTTGTGTCCCTTATGATCGTGATGATGATGGCCCTTTTCATGATGACCTTTCTTACCATGATGACCCTCATGATGATGATGGTCGTGATGTCCTTTCTTGAAGTGACCACCCTTCTTATGTCCATGTTCGTGATGATGTCCACCGTGTTCGTCATGGTGACCATGATCGTGATGTTCGTCGAAGAATTCCTTATCCTTCTTGTACTCATCCTTCTTCTTTACCTCGTGATGGCCGTGAGTGCTATGGCCTTTGCCAAAGTGTCCTTTCTCGTGAAACTTATGACCTTTCTCCCCCTTTTCACCATGATGATGCTCATGATGATGACCATCGTCGTGATGATGATGCTTCTTGTGTCCTCCGTGCTCATCGTGATGCCCATGATGGTGCTCTTTGTCATGATGTCCTTTCTCACCTTTTCCGTGATGATGGTGGTGCTTATAATCCTTGTGACCATGATCGCCATGTTCATGATGATGACCGGAATGATGCTCCTCCCCTCCGCCATGTTCATGATGATGGCCATGATGACCATGATGACTGGCGGCTACCTGAAGATCGTCGTGATTCCTGGTAATTTCACGTGCGGTGGTCACGCAATTAGTGGCAATATAAATTGCTACAAGAATTGTTATTAGTGGCAATACACGACGTAGTGGAAACATGATAACAATTGTATCGTAATACTCAATCTATTAGTCACATTAATAATCGTCTTAGCGACTAGTCTTCTTAATAAAGCGTCTAAGCGCTTTCTAGCAATGCAAGCTATATGATGAAGCGATTCGTGGGGTGTTATTTATATTGCGATTCTGGTGCAGTGAGCCATCAAATTTGGTAAGAAAAAGTATATATTTTTATAAATAAAAGATGAGAGGGGGAGTTCCATTTCATTTCCTCCGTTGCGGTAAGTTATATGAAGTCTGTTCTATTTTGTAATTTACCACTTGTTTAAAGTTATATAAATGGAATTACGTGACACTGATTAAACTTCCTTTATTGATTTTCAATAGTTCGCTGAACCTACGGTAGAAAGTTACACTGTGTCAATATTGTCTTTTATTGTATAAATTTAAAACTAAATATAAAAAAATTACAATAAATATGTCTATTAAAACAGTTATGAGAGAATATTTTATTCTTATAATTTAATCCAGATTTATACATCTATTGTAGCCAATAGAATATGGGTTATCATATATCATTTTATACATCTCTATAAATTATTAAAAAATGTTTTAACGATTTTATAGGTTTTAATTTTCAGTGCACGGAAAAACTTGACGTTACATTATTAATATTCCATTAATTCTTTCAAAATATTCACATTTAATTAAATATTCAAATTTAAATTTGATATGAAAGATAATATTGATACAAATATATTCATGTAATATCTCTATAATATTAGTTAAGACCAGATACAATTAAGATTAGATATTGCGTGCACTAATAAGATATTTTTCAGAATATTAAAGTATCTTAACATTTTATGCTTATCTGTGTATTTATCCTGTTCTAGTCGTATATTAATTTAAAGAAAAAGTTATACGTTCGATAAACTTTTAATTTTTTAATATGTGCATTAGATAATATTCAATCTTTAAATGTAAAAACATCCATAAAAGTATTGTATAATAATAAATATGTAGGACATTTAGGTAAAGATTGTAGATAGACATAAATAAAATAATAAAATGCAGTTTATATTCATGAAGCTTGTATATTAAAAGCACAATTTCATTTGATAACAACTAAATACAATATTGCGTGTTTTTATATAAGAAATAGTAAATATATTATTATATATTTTAGATAAACATTATAAAATTTCAGTTAAGGATATATAGGGGTTATTAGGAGAAATAATGCATTCAGTTATGGTTGGTATAGGCATTTTAATTTTTCAATAACGAAGTAAATCCATAATTATTTGACATCTTAAAAATAATCAACGAAAGAACAATAAACAAATGGTGCAACAATTTATTCTGTTTGTGTCGCACTAAATTGACGAGTTTTATATCGTTAATGATGATGATGGTGGCCGTGGTGACCGTGGTGGCCGTGATGACCATGGTGGCCGTGATGACCGTGATGACCGTGATGACCGTGATGGCCGTGATGGCCGTGATGGCCGTCATGGCCGCCATGGCCGCTCGAATAACCATGCTTTTTGCCGCCATGATGTTCATGCTTCTTTCCGTGATCTTCGTGGTGATGATGGTGTTCTTCGTGACCATGTTTGCCATGATGACCATGGTGATCTTCATCGTAATGCCCTTTATCATGGTGACCCTTCTTACCGTGATGATCTTCGTGATGACCAGAATGATGATGTCCGCCTTTCTTGTGGTGACCTTCCTTGCCATGGTGATGTTCATGATGATCGCCATGCTTCTCATGATGGCCACCCTTATGATAATCATCGTAGAATTTATGTTCCTTGTGGAATTCATCTTTATGGGATTTGTGATGATAGCCATGAGTCTTTTCGCCCTTTTTATGACCCTTTCCGTGACCAAACTTCGATTCTTTATGGCCATGTTCATGCTCGTGATGATGACCGTGCTCGTCGTGTTCGTCGTGATGACCTTTCTTATGACCGCCATGCTCGTCATGATGACCCTCATGATGTTCCTTACCATGATGGCCATGTTCTCCCTCTTCGTGATGATGATGCCCCTTATGGCCTTTGTGACCCTCTTCACCGTGTTCTCCATGATGATGAGAATGATGCTCATGACCTCCACCATGCTCGTGATGATGGCCACCATGGTGATGGCCACCATGATGATGGCCACCATGGTGATGGCCACCATGGTGATGAGTACCAGCTATCTCCAAATCTTCTTTTAAATCTCGGACATCTCGCGCCGAAGATATGGCAATGACCGTGCATATCACAGCCAATCCCAAAAACAAACATGAACCTACGTATTTAGCCATGTTGGAACTCTGTAGAACCAACAAGTGCAATTGACTGCTCAACAATCTTTAAAGCAAAGCTTATATACCTGCGGTTCCACCAATGCTTTGTACGTAATCACTTTCGTTCCTTCGCTCTTGTTCAAACACAATATAGCACTTGTATTTCGTAAAACATTTGTTCGTACTATGTATTATTGCTTGAATGCGCTGTTAGTTATATACTAACTATTGTCAATCTTAAGTTACTTAATAAATTTAATATGAAGTAGAAAAGTAAAAAAGAGGAGAAAAAAAAGAGGAAAAATTAAAAGATATGCAATTACGTCATTGTTACATCATTTATACATTAAAATTATACATCAAAACTCGTTAAAAAATATTAAGCAAATTGCAACATGCGTGTAATATACGAATATGTAATGTATATATTTGAAAAAAATATTATCTTTCACAGATATGCAGTAAAATTTTTATGAAATATTTTTTTCAAAACTAAAGCTTCAAACATAATAATAAAAAACAGACGTTTTGTTAAATGACGTGAAAAATATTATATCAATTAATTTTGAACATTTTGTTAAAAATAAATAACGGAAATTTACAACCTTCGAAAACCAATTAATTTAAATATAATAGTCCATTAGAGAAGGAGAGAGAGAGAGCGAGTTAGATGCGTTTAAAATAATAAAGCTAATATAGAATTTTTTGATAAATAAATAAAAGTTATCTGCCAGTTTAACGATCGACGACCGGTGGAACGAGATGCAGCACAGTAGGACGATTTACCGTCTTTCATTCATAACCGTTTAATTTATTTTCGGTGTCGATCGAAGCATTATTTTTTTTAAATTATACTACTCACTAACACACAATGGTAATGTCCGGTCATTTATATTATACTACATCTCTACGTTCATCTCCAAATATATTAATCATATAAATTTCCTCCCATTGAATTAAAGTTATTGGAAATTAGCGTATTACAGCTCGACTAAAAAAACGATAAAAATGCATTATTTAGACTTTGTAAACGTAGTTTGGTAAGCACGACAACGATTTCAATGATATTATGTAATAGCCCGAGCGATTGTCGCGGGCTCACTGAAATCCGCATTACAATTTAAACAGGTTAAGGAGACATTAACTTTCGCAACGACCTAAGATCCAAGAAAGAACTCTGGTTACTCTCATATCGAGATCTTATTCTGCGATCGATATATAATCCGAGCGGGGCGACTAGCTAAATCATACCTACCGATCACAGCGACGAAGTCAAATATCTCTCATTGATATTGGATCGAACAAGAACACAAACACAACACGCGTGATGAACAGATTGGTGGCGATCTGCCTGTTGGCAGTATGTATCGCCTCTCATTACGTGACTATTGCACGTGAGATCAGCAGGGCGCATTCCGACGATCTGCAGGTAGCCGCTTCTCATCATCATCACGAGAGCGGCCACGGGGGCGAACATCATTCCGGTCATCATGGCGAACATGGCGGGAAAGGTGACAAAGGCTACAAGTCGGAGCATCATCACGAAAAAGGAGAAAAGGGACATCACGATAAAGAGGGCCATTCTGGACATTATCACGAGGACGGAGGCCACAAGAAGCATCATCATCATGACGATGGCTATTATGGCGAACACCACAAGGGTGAGAAGGGAGAGAAGGGTCACGGATTCCATGAGAAAGGGCATTTCAAGAAGGGCCACAGCACGAAGGGACATCACGACGTTCACAAACTCGACGAGTTTAAGAAGGATAAGGAATTCTTCGACGAACATCATGATCATGGTCATCACGAAGAACATGGTGGCCATCATCATGAACACGGACATAAGAAAGGTGGCCACTTTAAGAAAGGGCATCATGACCACCATCATCACGAAGATCATTACGGCAAAAAGGGTCATCACGAGAAAGGACATCATCATCATGATCATAAGGGTCACAAAAGTCATGGTGGACACGATGAGCATCATCATCATCATCATCATCATGGCAAGAAAGGTGGCCATGAAGACCATAAACACTGGGGATTCAAGAAAGGGCATTAATACGGACATGCGGAGAATTATAGTTTAGCTGCTATTACTCGTTGAGTTGCGTTGATTGATTGTCATCGCTGCATTAATTGTTATACATGTCGGCGAACAGAATAAATCTTTTCCAGTTGATATATTATACGTAGTCGTTTATATATTATCTCATATTGCATTACGTCAATTCACTACAAAATACAACCTGCATTTATTAAGTCATAATTTTCTTTGCGTATATGTTTTCTGCAAAAAAATGTGCGATAGCCTATATTAATCAAACCCTAAAGCTATAGACGTATACTCGACGTAAAATGAAATTTGAGTTATTTCTGCAACCGTAACGTGTGTCGCGAAATCGGTAACTGTCGTAATAATTCAGTGGAGTTTCATGTTTTGTGCTACATCAGTCACGCTTCTGCGGTGTAACAGCTGTCACAAGAAAATATGGCCGCTCGTTACATGCTATTTCCATAAAACAATAGTACCGGCCAGTTACCGCATTCAGTGGCGCAATTGATACGGTTTTATATTTGTTTTATCAGGTGTTGGCTGGGAGTTGTATTTTTAATATCAACTATCTACATTAAAATATTTGAATTGATCTCTGGTCTATTTTTTCTACAAATATAACATAATTCTACATATATAACTCGACGATGATTTTCCGATTCTTTATTGCACTCGATAAGTCATTCGTGTCACGGATTAATTTTCATTACTCTTTTATAAATATATAAAAATTATACTTGTGTTAATAATAAGTATATATAAAATATATAAAATATATAATAAATATATAAAAATTGTTTTCTGTAAGAATTCCTCTAAAAGTAATTCTTATATATACTTTAACATGTTTAAAAAATTGAAATAAAAATAATTCTGTTCCCCAAAAAAATATTTATAGAGTACATTAAAAAAGAAAAGATTACAGGTTATCATTATTTAGCCAGATATTCCTAATATTTTAAAGAAAAAAAAGTGCAAGAAATAAATGATCATATGTATAAGGAATATTAGGATGGAACTGGAACGTTTTTACTAAAATATTATGATAGTACAGAAGAATTTTGCTAAAAAAATATTTAAAAATTCAATTAAATACACACACATACACATAAATCTGAAAATAATTTTGTTGGACTATCAGAATAATTATGCAGGAATTTTTAAATATTCTAGCAATTTTGAAAGACGTACATAATTGTTTTGTAATCCAACAAAACTATTTTCTGATCTATATGTATAGTTAAATTTTTAGATATTTTAATAAAACCGTTCCACATAGCCATGCCATTAATTGCATTATTTCTCAAAGTTATTTCTCAAATATTATCTTAATTACATTTTCCATAATCATTCCAATCATAATGTAATGATATAGTTTATAAGCAACGTTTTATATATATATATAGATAAAGCATCATTTTCAATACATGTAGTAAGAATCAATATCTTAAAAATGTGATTATAACTTTTTATCTTTTTATCGCATAGCACAAATGACAATGAATATGAAATAACAATAGATAACATTACATTTTCCTTAAATTATTTATGTTCAACAATATCAATCAACTTTGTCATACCCGTGTTTCTTAGTTAAACGCGTGCCTTCGTTGGAGCCGTAATTTTCATAATTATTATGAAAAGAATTTTCACCTTTTTCTTTATTATAGCCCCGATCGCGATTCTGTATATATCCATTGTCATAAAATCCTTTCTTCCCACTATTTCTATCGTCAAACTCGGATTCATGATGTCCGCCTTTCTTGAATTCACCTTCCGCAGCGTTATGATGCTCATCAGCAACGAAGTGCTTGTCGAAATAACCTTTCTTGTGGCTCTCATCATAGAAATCGGTATGCTTTTTATATTCATCCTTGTGGTAGACTTTATGAAAGCCACTGGTCTTTTGCCCCTTTTTGTGGTATGACGTCTGCCCGTAACTACTACCCTTCTCACTATTCTCAGTTTCATCGTACCGGCCATAATTTCCAGCTACGTCGCTGTGTCCGTTTTTGTGCCCAGTTTCGGTATCGTAACGTTCTGAAAGATTCAGCAAAAAGTAGTCTCACCCGAAGTAAATACATTTTATGCAAAAACATACATGTTTAAAAGCGTACTGAGAAAATCAATGTCTGTAGAAAAAATAAGCAAAAATCCACCTTGTTGCCTGCTTTTATCATGCTGTTCGCGTTCACCCACGTCAAATTCCACTCGTTTGTTGTACCCTTTGTCACCCTTTTCTCCATGAGCGGAATTCTGCCCGGCCGAATACTTTTCACCGTGTTCAAACGAAACGTCGATATCTGAACGAGAGTTGTCGAGGCCGTGAATAGGATGGGTTGCTATAAAATCAACTGCTTTTTCGCGATTCTCAGGCACATGCCCTTTTTTCTCTTTTTTATCGCCGTCGTCCTCCTCATCGCTGTCATAATCGTCCTCATTCTCCTCGTCGTCGCTTCTCTTGTCGATATTTTTATCCGTTTCGAGCGGTTTAAATGTGTCAGGCGCATAGTACGGCGCACGTGTGGCAGTCAGTTGAGGCAGCTCAAGTGGTTGCGCATATTTCGCTAATTGGCCCACGCCATAATTAATGAATCCATCGCGCGGGTAAGGCTGACGCGTTACGTACGGTGCAATTTCGTGCCTCGCAGTCGCATACGCGAGCGGAACGGATTCGTGCGACGACGCAGTTTCAGAAACGGTGGGCGCAACAGGTGCGGGACTGCCAACGATGTAATGCACTGCCGCCGGTGCACGGTAGTAACGTCCGCTTCCGTGATTGGTGTACCGCATGTACAAGATCGGAAGAGCCCCATGCTGATTGTACGCGTATCCGCTCGCCGAGGTCTCCAGATCGGCCATTCTCATCTTAGAGACGGTCGTGTGCGCTGTCCTTGCCGATGACGCACCATCGCCGCGTGTATTAGCTAACAGCAGCAGGGCCAACACTAAACTCGCAATCATGCTAACCAAATCCCGCATCCCGGTAACCACGCCGGATAACAACGTTACCGTCTCGTAACGTGGCCGAATTGTCCGGCACTGTTATATCCGTTCGTCAACGTTATCGCTTTATATACGCGTGCCAGAAGGACACGTTTATCCTTCCGCCGGGTCGTGTAAGTGACACGCTGTTTAGCGACGTGGAGAGTTTCATGGTCGCGTCGGTGCGCTTCAAATGCGGAGCGCATTATTAACGGTTTTTCCTTCGCTACAACATTGGCCAATATCCCGATGGAATTGCATAATAATTCGGAGAGTTACTTGTCTCGATTAATCGAATCTGCAGAGAGATATCTGAGTCCGAGACGATAAGTCATTTCATTTTTTTTTTTCGGTTGAAAAAATAATATTCGATTTCTTTTGAACAAATAGCAAGAATGTCTATATTTCACAACATTCTTGCTCTCTGAAGCTGCAATCCCATGAGTTCGATTTGCATCACTGATCGACTAGTACTGTAAACCGCCGTTGATCTTGAATTGACTGTACGCTACGATAGATACACTAAGGCCATGTGAAATCGATGATCGGTCTTCGGTTCGGCTGAACGACTGTCGAGCGATATAAAAGAGCTGGTATTATCGCGCGACTGTTACAGTGCATGCCGGCGCGTTACTACATCAGAAGTCACAGTCTCGTACCTAGTCTACATCTATCTCTACGAAGATACATAAATATCATTTCGAGTAAATTCGTGAATTAGATTAGACTACCCTTGGGCTTCTAAGTAACGGGGATATCCACGAAACAAATGAAGATCTATGCAGCATGGTACGCCGCTTGCACTGTGCTCTGTGTTTGCGCGCATCCGCCGAGAGGCCGATCTAACGAGATGTACGTTAGCAGCTCGAGATCGTTCAATCCAAAATCAACAGCTGACAGCTACGGTTTCGAGAAGCAGCTATCTGCGACTGAATTGTTCGAGATTCTCGACGAAGATAGCGAAGAGTTCGAGGAGAGGAGACCGTCGACAATGAGAGCGATCGTTACGAAGGCAAATATCAGTCCGGTCTTGTTACCCTTGATTATAGAACCCGAAGCGGAAATGTTGCCGGTCGGTTATAAGGGCGTGAAGCCACCTGGAGTCACCCATATGGAACTTGCGTTTGCGAAACCGCAAACCAGCCCAAGTCGCATAAGTGCGGCCTCGATGACGGACGACGGGAACTCTGGTAAATCCAACAGATTTAATCAAGATAACGATGCGCATTACGCTGCGTCAAAGTACGAGACGCAAGTTGCGAGAGATGATCACGGCACCGACAGCCTCGCCGTCTTCGGGGTAGGTTCGAAAGGCGACGCGAAAAAGCAGAACGAAAAGGTTGAGCACTCCGAAGTCTCTGGTGAGAGTAAAAGCCATTCCGAAAACGAGGATCGCGCGAAGAATCATAAAGAAGAAGTTGCGAAAAAGAAGGGAGCTATCTACGAGACAAGAGATGGTCACGAGAGAGCTCGTAACACCGCCGGATATCGCAACGTTTATCACAAAGATGAGTTCAAGAAGGACGCTGATTTCTACAGCAACGGTCATCGGGGTGGACATTTCAAGAACCATGGTCGATACGGCGAAAAACACGCTGCTGCTGAAGGCAAATACGCGAAAGGGAGAAATAACGATTCCAGATTCGTTGAGGTGGAAGCCAACGAGCAGAGAAACGAAAAGAAGACGAGACAACCGAGAAGCCTGAGATCACCCTAAGACGGATTCTTCGGGAACTTGGGCGGATTCATAGAGCAGACACAGGCTTAACGAGGGGTTGAAAGTTCGCTTTCAGCAACGACGGTCTATGTTAACATGTATGACGCTTGCGTGAGCCGCAATAGTATAATATTATAGCAGCTAATTCAAAGATAAATATAAAAAGGTTCGAACAAATGTACAATGTACGTTTGTATTGAAACATTTATCGTATTCCACCTCATTTGGTACACGCGTTGCACATTTAGTGAAATATGAAATTATTAAGCGCGAATCTTTTCTCTCTTAATTCTCACGTTTTATACAATATTTACATTGATTGATTTTTTTATATTGTTTTTACATTTAGTCGATTAATATTTGGCTAATAAATCCATTCAAGGTAAACGTACTATTTATTGTAATATTATTGTAATATTGTAATTTCTTTTCCTAGAAGAGAATCCATAGAAAGAATTTGCTGGAAGATTTAAAATTTTGTAGAGGATGATCGTCATTTTTTCAGTTTCTAACATAAATTTGAACCAACAAAATTTCAGATCTGTATCCAATAAAATTTTAGATTTTTCAGCAAAATTATTCTTTCCGTGTATCTGTCAGGTTGACAATATTCTTGTTATTTTATCAATTTTCTACTTTTGCATGAAAATTGGTCATATAATCGAAGTCTCGGTAATAAATTTAATGTCCCACCTTCTCCAATCTTCATCAGAACGCAGTGAGCCTAGTTTTGTTCATGCAACTGGCAAATGATCGAATATACGAGCCAGCGGTAGCCGCCGGCTCGGCCGGCGAGCGGTTAATGGATATTAAACAATGCCCGCATTGTTGTACCGATAAATTGCAATCTTTCGCGAGTAGTCCTGCCGCGAAATGAGAATCAAGGCACATAATTGATGCATATACGAGTCTCCTTGCGTTCCCATTGCGGACTCGCCACCGGAGCCCGCAAGAGCGTTTCACTTGGGTAACGTATACCTATCCGCCTCCTACCAACTTCACTGTAGTCTGACTACACTATACGTATGTATAAAGCTCGCATCCCCTTCGTGGCTCAGTGAGCTCGGGTTCCCCGCATTCATCAACAATAAGCCGCGGCACCTACCGTTCTCGCGTATACGTACTCTGCGAGTACCACCTTATATACGTGCATGTGTAGATTCGCACGTAGCTACCACCCTCACGTAAACACGCCGTCGATGCGTTTACACGTGCACGCACGCGATGCTTGTATTATATGTATCTGCCGGTGTCTATGTACACGGTGTATATAAAGGTGCATGTATATCGGAAGCGGTGGAACGCGGCGCGAATACATAAATCAGATGCCGCTCTGCAAGCTGCCACCCATATCACTTCGTACAACGGCCATGAATGAATAGAGCCGTGTTTGAGTTATCGTCCGACCTGGTCTTCTAGAAACTGCGGAACGTCGGCGTTAAGTTTTACCGTCCGGAATGCTCCTTAATAGAAGTGAAGCGCGCTCTCCTTTACCTGAATTTGCATAGAATTCAACATGGAATTGAGGAAAAGTAACGACGAAACGTTATCGGAATTGTTTTATTTCGTTCAATCAACGTTTTCGCGAAACCTCAACACGTACGTAACGAACCGTCAGATCTCGGATAATTTACGTCAAAGAAGTAGATCTGACAGTTTGCCTCGACAGCGACGTTTTATCCCGAGAAGAAATGCAATTTATCTTCTGATAATCTCCAATCCTTCGAAAGCGGACGTTCGCCTCGTATCTTGCTCTCCTTCCTTTTTATTTGACCGTCGCACGTCCGATGCTCTCGTGCGATTCTCTGAGAACGCCTGATTTCGGGGATCTGATCGTCTTCCCGCGATAGTTTATTGTCACCGTTTATCTTCATTAGAAGAAGAAGAAAAAAAAACCCTAGCAGTGAAACAGCAAGAAAGTCTACCAAAAATACTACATTTTGGAGGCATTTGTTTCGCGATTTGTAAATAACACGAAGTGCGCGGTTATCGTACGAAAATGGCAGAAAAGAAGGGGGTACTACATCGTAGAGAAGTACAGGAGAAACGTGAATAATATATTTAATTTTTCCATCAAGCACATGTGTGTAGTCTCACGAGTTATAATTTATTATTAATATGCTAAAAAGAGCTAGGTAAGGGACTTTATAGTTTTTATGCCGCTATAATATCTCGCGTATGACATCTCGTATATATAAATAAACGAACCTAAAAATAATAAAAATGGAAAACTACATGTAAAATGTCAATCGACGTCAATGCAGCAGATCTATTGTGGAATGCATATAGGAACGCTCTCTGGTGTGTGCATATTTTAATAAAGAATTGCAAAACCGAGATAGATATATATATATATTTTCAAAGAGGTCACCGTAACAGAAATATGGTATCGATTTTGTCAAGACTCATTTGCCCAGTTGCAAGATGTGTAAAATACAAATCGCACCTTGGTATATTTAGAAATCGAGACTATCATTTGCGCACCATAATGAAAAATTATTCCGTAAGTTCCTTGTGTTAGATTTTTACGTTTTATAAAAATATTACAGAAATGAAAATACATACATATAATATAGATTTTAACAAATATTTTCCTAATCTGTAAAATAAGTTAAATCCCAAGTGTTATATACTCGTAGAAAAAAATCTCACTATAAACTCAAATTTTCGATACTTATATTCGCATTTATTATCAGAAAAAAAAAATATATATATGTATATGAGTTGTATAAAAAAAATAATACGTGTAATAGGATCAATCAATTTACAAGCCACGATTGGCTCTTCCGGAGGACTTCGACAACGTAATGACTTTCATGTGTGACGCATTTTACAAGGATGATCCAACCATGGTGAACATTGGTTTGAACAAACAGGAGCCCGCTTCATCGTTACTACAAATAATGTACAATGAAATCCGTGAGGGTATGACGTTAATTGTTGAAGAAGAAGAAGACGAATGTATTGTAGGTGCTGTGGTGAACGCCGGCTCTTGTCCTTGGGATCCCGACAAGTTCGTCGAGTTCGCTAGGTGCTGTGAATGCGGGCCGGCCCGCGACGTGATCGAGTTCGACGCTTACGTGACCGGCAAACCGAATCTCTGGGAGCGCTATTGCGTTCTCAAGATCTTCGAGTGCAGCTATCTCGCGGTCAGGCCGGACTTCCGGAACCGGGGTATTGCTAGAAAGCTCGTGCTAGATAGCTGGTATCTCGCGCGCGATTGCGGCTATCGATTGTTCCGTATTGACTGCAACAATAGGTGAGTCCAGCTGGCTGACCGTGGAATTCTGGTTAGGCTACAGACTCGTAAGGAATGCGAGTCGTTTCGGCGCGGTTCGCTCGCCTTGACAGGATCTTGAGTAATTTTCGCGACGGGCCGCATCAACGAGAAAGATCGCCGGATCTCCATCCGTTGTACATTACATATTCGACGTAACTGTTACCTTGTAATTCAAACTGACAGCTGACATATGGCTTTGTGTCGTATTAAAAGAATAACGATCGCGTTAATTAGAATTAGCATACAATGATTTCATGCGTCTCTTAGCGTATGAGCGTGTTACTTGATACGATACATTATCTATGGTATCCTTTCACCTCATATATTACGCGAATAGGACTGCAACGTACAAAATTTAATCGATAGATTTACACAGATAAATCAGTAGTCTGATATCTAATATGAGCATATCCGTATTACAGATATATCGCACGAATCGCGGAAGGTTTCGGTTGGAAACAAGTATGCATAATACCATTTCATGAATATGTAAGGGATGGCCAACGTGTTTTTCAGCATATTAAGGAGCCACATACTGACGTGCAGATTTACGTTGATCAAGTTTTATTTTGCAAGGATTATTGTCCACCTTATAAAACATGCGAAAAAATTACTTCAGCGCCAAAAATATGTGGAAAGAATAACTAAGTTGCTTCATCGATAAAACGTTAATAAATATTTCATAAAAGTATCATACGTCGTATCTTTATACACCACAATACAATCTAGCGTTTGATTACTTTGTACTCTATTGTGAAGATAATTTATAAGGGAATTTGTACATTTTTTAAATATATAAGTACTTTCCTCCATACGACATTACACCAAATTGCTAGTAAGTAAATATTTATAATCCAGTCATTATGTGTATATCGTCTATTCTTGCGGTATCGAGATAAAGAAAAAAAATTATAATAAAGAACTATGATGATAAGGGCAGTGCATAGTTGTGCCTTCGGTAGTCTGAAACAAAGTTCACTTTTTGTTCACTTTGATGACATACATCGATTTCACAAGTACTAATCCCGACAGTTGAGCTTATTGGAATAGTCTGTCAGAGCCGAGAACAGTGATTGATGAGTTCAACGGCAGCTTATCCCGCGAGGAAACTCCTTTGAGTACGATTGAATAATACATAGCGGCGCGCAAATGAAATTCCCGATATTTGACTTCTAAGCTCTATCTCTCGAACGAAAGCCCGGCGGCTAAACTTCTGCTGCCTGCGAAATTACGATTGCTCGGAGTTGCGAGTGTACCGAACTCGATTCCCAAATTTAAGCGGAAAGAGACGGATTCTCTTTTGCGTCTGGAACGTCTATCGAGTCTTCCCGAAGGGGGCATCATAGAATCGGTAATTGCCTGCTAAACAGGCTAGGCTATTCACCGATCAACTACCGTCATAAAACATTAATGATCCGTCGAACGAATTCTACTGCGTGTACACGCAATATAAAGCTCTGAAGCGTGTTTGAGAATGATAAAGGCTAAATTATAGGCTTGAGACAATCTATTGTCAATTACGTTAACTCATTTACTAAACAATTTAAGACGGATATTAACTGTCTATTATGATCTATTATTACTGAACCTATGTAAAATAAGTAGACCATTATCTTCAAGCAATAATACTAAAGCAATAGAAAAAAGAGAATGAACGTTCAGTTGGTGCAACATTAATAAAGTTTCCGTTTAATATCTACGATAACAAATTGCATAAAATTTTTCATAAATTTTCATCATGAATCTAAAAAATCATTGTATTTAGTACAATTTATTGAATTGACTGCAACTCTTTCAATTGCTAATAACGTTACGAAAATTAGGTTGTTAATCTAAAGAAAGTACAACGTACGATTCATGATACAATCCGCATTTGTGAGATAGCTTATTAAGAAAAATTGCTTATATAATAGTATTTGCATTTAAAATCATAAATAGTATTTTCATTTAAAATTATTTTGCTAATTTTCAACTTAAACAGAATACGTTTCTAAAAGCTTCCAAATGTATTTGCAGGTCATCGTTAAAACGATTTAAATATACTGTCAATACAAAATGCTTACAATATAATTTTAATATTTGCTAAGAATTTATGAAAATTGCATGCATTATTCTTGTATAGATAAATTTATTTTCTATGCGTACGATAAGATCGTTGCAATAATTCATTTCTAATTGAGATTGAATTCCGAATAATCGTCCGCTGCGCATTAATCGTTATATAATCAAATCTTCCACGATTACATCGTAAATTGCTTTCAACATTAAATGGAGATAAAATGGATAAATTGCTTATAAAAAAGGATACGCCGGAGGTTATTCTCGTTCTAGACTTCCTTGTCAGACTTGTTTCTCATGCAATATTCCAATTTTTATGTCAGATTTTATACAAAAATTTAAATGTAAAAAATCTGAATATACAATGCTATTGTGTAAGATGTTTATTTCAAATATATTCTTTTCTAAGCGCATTATAGGCGTATGTGTGAACGAAAGTACCTATACACATTATGTATAGGTACAATTAATTTTTACTAAAATAAATACGATTTATGTAATAATATACATACATGAATACACTAAGAAGAAAATGTACTAAATTTTAATAAACATTTATTAAAATTTATTTGAATATATAGTGCCAGTTAAATATTTACTAAATATATATTTATATAAATATATATTTATTTGGTACAAGATCCATTAGCTTTACCTCTTATTATATTTATTTAGCAGATATTCATTTTCCGTAAATAAATGTCATATTAGTACTAAATGTTATATCCAAATAATTATTTGTTAAAATTGAATACATTTTTCTCTCAGTGTATAAGCTTCTCCAAATTAGTCGGTACTCCATTGCACGTCAGCATGTTGATTTATATATTCGCATTAACACGTGCCCTTGTCAGAGGCTAAGAAAATGGATAGGACGTGGCCAAGACGGATTAGGATTCAAGTAGAAACTGTTCGGATCTCTCAAAAACGATCTTGGGCCGATTCCGAAGCCGTAATGATTAATGGAGTTAGGGAGCTACGCGCACAGTTCCGCAATACCGTGGCAACTATCGAGTTGAAATTACAGTTGAGAAACTGTACAGGGCGAGTTAGAGGAGCCGTCGTTGTCTCGATCGGGAAAGGATCCCGTCGTCTCTGTTTGGTTCCGCAGCCATCCGATCACGTACCAGGCTCGATTTGATTTTGATTCGACGTACACTAGAAACGCATTTAATACACGTGCTTGCGTGCCAGGCGCGCGTGCATCGACTAAGGATGAACGTTTTCCGTTGGCCGATACGGCGATAAGCTCTTACTTGTGTTGCCATGCCATTACACACACACACACACACACACACACACACACACACACACACACACACACACACACACACACACACACACACACACACAC